>NC_137614.1:2545369-2630369 GCF_963280865.1 Gymnoscopelus braueri
GGTGGGGGCCGCATGTGGCCCCCGGGCCGCCAGTTGCCGATGTACAGTATGCCCTAGTTGCTTGCCCAGTCCATTGATATTTTAAAATCTTTATTAAAGACAGTGATGGAAAAAGTAAAAAAAAACATTTTTACTTAAGAAAAAGTATCAATACTGCAATGTAGAAGTAAAAGTAATACAAATGTACAAAAGTATTGGCATCAAAATATACTTAAAGGTAGGGTAAGTGATATTTTTTGGTTAAAACAAAAAGTATTTTTTTAAAAGGTTAAAATACTATATTCTGATAGTAATCATTGCTATAGAGTGTTTTTTCAGTAACAGATGTCTCCCTGTCTCTCCAGCTCTTTAATAAACAGAAAATACATTTTTCGGTAGGTGTCAAAATCTCAGCCAATCAGGAGAAAGTACCCATTTTTAAGCTTAATTTGTATAGTTTTCAGTTCAAATTTTGCATGCTCATTTCTTAGTGTCATCACTTCCAATTTCACTTGTTTAATCTGTGTCCTGATTGAGTTCTCTGTCCTGGTTGGATAAAATTGGAAATGAAACTACAAAAAAAAAAAAAAAAACTACAAAATACATTTTCTGTTTTATAAAGAGCTGGAGAGACATGGAGACTCCTTACATGGACAGGACACCCTATAGTAACGAGTACTATCAGAACATATACCCATTTTGCAATTATTTGAAACTTTGCAAATCACTTACACTACCTTTAAAGTATCAAAAGTACTTGATTTGGCAAGGTCCTTCTCATCTTTTCACATTCAATACTAAGTAAACTTCACCATTGGCTCTGTACTTGGTCTGCTCTTTTCCCCCCTGTAGCCTACATGAAACCTCTTTGCCGAAAATAGACAATCTGCAAGCCAAGCTCTACTAATATTGCCATCAAAATATAGTTAAAGGACCCAAAGCAAAAGTTCTCAATATTTATTTTTAAATCTTGAAAAATGTGTGATACAGATACAAAGGAGCTGCATCATCAGTTCCGTGGATCCAAACCGGAACACAATCCCTTGATTGATCATTAGAATAAAACATGATCTGAAAATGCACGCGGCCCTCCCATCTAACTTTCACGTGGGCATCCATCCATCCAGTACACTTTTGAGGAATTTTTACTTTACTGGAGTATTTCCCATTTTCAATACTTTTACTTCTACTCCACTACATCTCAGAGGCAAATATTATACTTTTTACTCCACTACAAGTATTTGAAAACTTTAGTTACCAGTTACTTTGCAGATATAACTTATTATATTATAAAACACACATTAACCACTTTAGTCCTATTTTATATGTAGGCTATTTGAAAATAGCAGATCTACAAGCTCACAACGCATCGCATCGTAATTTTGATACCAATACTTGTGTACTTTTACTCAAGTGAATTTTGAATTCCGGACTTTTACTTGTAACAGAGTATTTCTATATTGCAGTATTGATACTTGATACTTAAATAAAATAGCTGAGTGCTTTTTCCACAACGCTTGCAGATCTGCTATATTCACGTAAACGTTTACCTATATGTATGATGTCGTGCTCAAAAAAGGAAACATTCGAGATTAAGCGATTAAATGGAAATCCCTTTGCAGTCAGTCAGTCAGTCGTTACGGGCAAGCCTGCAGCACTTTGAATGTTTTGAATGAAAGGTAGGGAATCAAACAAATAGGCGGGAACATCGACACTCCAATGGTCTGAATTCATACTATTAAAGCTTAATGCTAAGCCCTGTCTACAGTCACATGAAGAGAGGAGGCGGGAGAGAGGAGAATGAAGACACAGGCTCTGTTGTGTGTTGCGACCATAACAGGTAAGTGCTGCTATAGTCTCCTATACAGTATGACTGTTAATATGACGGTTAATATGAAGGCAGTGGTGGAAAGTAACAAAGTACATTTACTCAAGTACTGCACTTGATTACAATTTTGAGGTATTTGTACTTAACTGTAGTATCTTCAATTTTCTGTACTTTTACTTCTACTCCACTACATCTCAGAGGCAAATATTATACTTTTACTCCACTACAATTATTTGAAAACGTTAATTACTTTCGTAGATTTAGATTATCATTACAAAACATTACTTTAGGTACTTTAAGTACATTTTGATGCCAATACTTTCATACTTTTACTCAAGTAAATTTTGAATTCCGGACCTTTACTTGTAACAGAGTATTTCTACATTGCAGTATTGATACTTTACTGAAAAAAATT
The DNA here is from genome assembly GCF_963280865.1 of Gymnoscopelus braueri. Classification (NCBI taxonomy): domain Eukaryota; kingdom Metazoa; phylum Chordata; class Actinopteri; order Myctophiformes; family Myctophidae; genus Gymnoscopelus; species Gymnoscopelus braueri. The sequence goes on from NC_137614.1 coordinate 2,547,592, forward strand.
GACTGTGACTTAAACCCTGTATATGGTTGAGTCAGGGCTCTATAGTAGTGTATCTTCTGCTACTTTTATATGAATTGAAAAGTAAAATAATCGCTAAGAAAACTATGGATAGCAGTGTTAATTTTGACAGCAAATTTCGATTTAGTTTTAGTCATAGTCTTTTGAATAAAATTCCATTTAGTTTTAGTCATATTTCAGTCATCTACAATGTTTTGGCTTTTGTCTAGTTTTAGTCAACTAAATAGAAGATTATAGTCGACTAAATCTACAGTTGATTTGGTCGACTAAAATGTATTTTGGCGGTGCCTTGATGGCGTCGTATTGGCTGATTTTACACTTGGTTGCATGCTGAAAATAGCAGATCTACAAGCTCACAACGCGTAGATCTGCTATTTTCAGAGCGCACCACGCAGCTTCCGAGCACAGCCAAACATAAAATGACTTGTCTTTTAGTTCGACTGGATCTCCTCTCCACTAGTCCCTCACTAACATTTTAGTCTAGTTTTTATTTGTTGACGAAATTGTCAATAATTTAGTCTTAGTTTTAGTCATCTAGCTCAGCGTAGCTTCGTTTTTATTTAGCTTTCGTCAGTGAAAAAAGTTAGTCGATGGAAATTTTTCGTCGACGAAACACTAACGGATAGTTGTGGTGGTATAGCAGACAATAACATGCTATATTTTATTGTATTGTGTTCTATCCTACAGGGCTGTGGACCCTGTCCTTATGTGTCACTCATCAGTACCATTTTGTATATGACCCAATGACCTGGACAGATGCTCAGCAGTACTGCAGGGACAAGTTCATAGACCTGGCTACTGTACACACCCTGGAGGACTTCAACACACTGACCCGTATGGTGGACTTAAACTCCCTGAATAGAGTAAATATTTCTACTCATCTACACATTTCTTACACCTGCTTTCTTTTGAACAGTGGTGGAAAAAAGTACTCAAATGTTTTACTTAAGTAAAAGTATCAATACTGCATTGTAGAACTACTCTGTTACAAGTACGGAATTCAAAATGTACTTCAGTAAAAGTACAAAAGTATAGATATCAAAATATACTTAAAGTACAATCATAAAAAAAATACTCATTATGCAGAATGTCCCATTTCACAAGTTTTTAAAAGTATAAAATGTATACCGGTACAAATCTTTTGAAAATTATTTTCAAATGGCCGAAATGTATATAGGGCACAGTACTTAAGTACATGTACTTAGTTACTTTACACCACTGGTTTTATGCCCCCAAACTCTCTGCCATTCAATATGAGAAAGGCAGTAGATTTTTTATTTTTTTTCCTGCACGTTTGATTAGTTTTCTTTATGCTTTCCGCTTTATGTACTTGTTTTTATATTATTTTAAATTATTATTTTTTGCTGAGAATAGGGATGCCAGGGTTAATGATCGTTGGTGCAGTGGTGGAAAGTAACTAAGTACATTTACTCAAGTAGGCCTACTGTACTTAAGTACAATGTTGAGGTATTCTTTTTACTGGTACTTTACTGGAGTATTTCCAATTTTCAGAAGTTTTACTTGTACTCCATTGCATCTCAGAGGAAAATATTGTAAACAAAGGGATTCTACTGTTGCGCCTCAGCCTTAAACGGCCAGTCCGGTGCGTCACAAGGTTAGGGACAATAGATGCATAAGAGAAGAACGCTGGGGCAGCACGGACAATTTAAGCCTTTTATTGATGCAGTGCAAGTAAAAGATTGACTGACGTCTTTTCGACCTTCCTCAGACTCTGAGGAAGGTCGAAAGACCTAAACGTCAGTCAATCTTTTACTTTTACCACAATTATTTGAAAACTTTAGTTACTAGTTACTTTGTAGATTTAGATTATTATTACAAAACATACATTAACCACTTTAGCCCTATATACATTTAGGCCATTTACAAGCTCACAATGCGTCGCGATGCGACACATTGTGAGCTTGTAGATCTGCTATTTTCAAATGATTAAAAATACATTTTATACATTTGAAAACTTGTTGAATGGGACATTTTGCACAATGAGTACTTTCTACTTTTGGGACTTTAAGTGAATTTTTATACCAATACTTTTGTACTTTTACTCAAGTACATTTTGAATTCCGGACTTTTACTTCTAACAGAGAATTTTTACATTGCAGTTTTGATACTTTTACTTCAGTAAAAAAATGGGGCGTTCTTTTTTGACCACTGCTTTGGTGTCATTTGTTTCAAGGCAGCCTGGATAGGCCTAAGCCTGTACAACGATGTCAACAGCTGGAAATGGTCACTGGCAGATGAACGCTTCTACCAAGATGCAGAGGAACTCATATTCAGGAACTGGGCTCCTGGTGAACCAGGCGGTGCTGGAGCTTGTGCCGAAATGTCTCAGCGTGGTGGAGTGTTTCAGGATCGCAGTTGTGCAATTACCCACCATTGCATCTGCTTCGACGACACAGGTGAGATGCAGTGGTGGAAAGTAACTAATTACATTATGAGCCAGCTGGGGAATCGAATCCCAACCTCCCAATCTCAGGGCGGACACTCCAACCACAAGGCCACTGAAGCTGGTAATAAAACTGTCTGGTGCGCACACAAAAGCCAGAGTAGATGTTAGAATTACCAGTTTGTGTTTTCATGTTAAATGTCCCTTTAAATAAACAGTGTAGATTGGGGTCCCAGAGATTAAAGAATTCTTTTTTTTTTGTAATCAAATGGGGGTCCGTGACTTTAATCCATATCAAACTGGGGGTCCTTCAAATGAAAAATTGTATCACTGCCAATCTGTGCAGGAACTCACTGTAGTTTATTTTCAGAGCCGATAAGGAAATACATCAAAGTTCCAAAGTCACTGACATGGTCCGAGGCTCAGAGGGAGTGCAGGGAGAAACACACAGACCTGGCCAGTGTGAGGAACCAGGCTGAGAACCAGGAGATCCAGAAGATCATGTACCCTGGAGGGATCTACTGGATCGGTCTGTACCGAGACTCCTGGAAGTGGTCCGATGGGAGCAGCTCCTCATTCAGGTACAGTGGTGTAAAGTAACTAAGCACATTTACTCAAGTACTGTACATAAGTACAACTTTTAGGTATTTTTACTTTACTGGAGCATATCCAATTTTCTGTACTTTTACTTCTACTCCACTACATATCCGAGGCAAATATTGCACTCTTTTACTCCACTACAATTATTTAAAAACTTTAGTTACTAGTTACTTTGTAGATTTTGATTATTAATACAAAACATACATTAACCATTTCAGCTCTATATACATTTCGGCCATTTGAAAATAGCCGATCTAAGCTCACAATGCGTCGCATTTGTGAGCCTGTAGATCTGCTATTTTCAAAGTATTTGTATACACTTGAAAACTTGAAATGGGACATTCTGCACAATGAGTACTTTTACTTTTGGTACTTTAAGTACATTTTGATGCCAATACTTTTATACTTTTTATTCAAGTACATTTTGAATTACGGAGTTTTACTTGTAACAGAGTATTTCTACATTTTTTTTAACTTTTTCACCACTGCTCAGGTACTGGGGGACGGGGGAACCAAATGGTGGTCTGAGGGAGACATGTGCTGCCATGGAGTTTCCCAGCGGGTCCAAATGGGCAGACTTGATTTGTAACAGAAAAGAGTCCTTAATCTGCTACAGCAGTAAGTGATAACTGATAGTGGTGGAAAAACTACCACATTTTTCGACTTGAGTAAAAGTATCAATACTGCAATGTAGAAATACTCTGTACAAGTAAAAGTCTGGAATTCAAAATGTACTTGAGTAAAAGTACAAAAGTATTGGTATCAAACTTAATACTTAATACTTAGTACCAAAAGTAAAAGTACTCATTATGCAGAATGTTTTCAAAAGTATAAAAATCTTTTGAAAATAGCCGATCTACAAGCTCACAATGCGTCGCATCGCGACGCATTGTGAGCTGGTAGACCGTAGATCGGCTATTTTCAAATGGACAAAATGTATATAGGGCTTAAGTGGTTAATGTATGTTTTGTAATAATAATCAAAATCTAGAAAGTAACTAAATTTAATATTTGTAGTGGAGTAAAAGCACAATATTTGCCTCTGAGATGTAATGGAGTAGAAGTAAAAGTACTGAAAATTGGAAATACTCCAGTAAAGTAAAATGTCCTCAAAATTGTATTTAAGTACGGTACTTGTACATGTACAGTACTTAGTTACTTTACACCACTGGTGATAACTGATAACTCATGGTTACTTGGCTATAAAGTTCTGCAGTACAGAGCTCAAGATTTGTGGGGGCCCTGAATAAAAAAGTTCAAAAGTGTGGTATTGGTCAATCTTTAAATTTATAGAATGTATAAAAGTTATAGAATAACTCCAACAACTAAAATACTGTAGAATGAGATGAGGGCAAAGGTCACACTCACAACTCGTCACGATGCGACGCGTTGTGAGCTTGTAGATCGGTTATTTTCAAATAGCGTGGATATAAAATAGGGCTAGGGTGGTTAATGTATGTTTTATAATATAACATTATAATATAATAATTTATATCTGAAAAGTAACTAGTCACAAAAGTTTTCAAATCATTGTAGTCGAGTAAAAGTACAATATTTGTCTCTGAGATGTAGTGGAGTAGAAGTAAAAGTATTGGAAATTGGAAATACTCAAGTAAAGTACAAATACCTCCACATTTTACCTAAGTAAAGTACTTAAGTAAATGTACTTAGCTTCCACCACTGGAAACGGACATCTGATGTTTCTTTCTAAAGTTCCAGTGAAGAAACAAGTGTTGAGAGTGAAGCTGACCGTAAACTCCTCCCTGGATATGAACGACCCTGCAGTACAAGAGGCCATTTTGGAGCAGGTATGATTAAACTGTATTATTAAAATACTTTAAAATTTTAAAGATTTTTTTTCATTTCACCCATTTTCAGCCTTATGTTCATATAGTTGGTCCTTTAGCTAATGCAGTGGTTCTCAACCTGTTGGACCCCGCAAAATAATCATTTTTGAACCGGGGACCCCCTGTCAAGCACTTGGAATTGTAGGATTTGAAAGCATTATATTTAGTTTGACTCGGTTCCACAGATACAATAATGTGAAAATAGCCGATCTACAAGTTCACAACGTCTCGCATCATGAGGCGTTGTGAGCTTGTAGATCATACCAGTAACCTGAAAGCTGATTGTATGACATTCTGTATAGTAGTGTGTATATCTGTCTGTCTCATATATGTCATCATGATTTGTGTGCATGGGGTTCTCATCTTAAACAAGCTTAGTGCTTTATGAGTCTTCCAGTTTAGTAGACCTTGTATTGTGAATTTGTACTTCCATGTACTGTGATTCTCATGTCTTACTAAATAAAAGTACATCAATCAATCAATCAATCAATCAAGCTGTTGTTATTCATATTGGCCAATGTTTGATCTGTTTTTATAGTAGTTTAATGTATGTTATTGTTCTGTAATAATAATCCAAATCTACAAAGTAACTAGTAACTAAAGTTTTCAAATAATTGTAGTTGAGTAAAAGTATATATGTGCCTCTGAGATACAGTGGAGTAGAAAGATACCGCAAAATTGTACTTAATTACAGTACTGAGTAAATGTACATAGTTACTTTACACCACTGCCTACAGATAAACTGGTGGGATAAACAGGCAGTTAAAAGCATTATGATGGTTCATTCTTTCTTGTGATCCACAATGTGAATGTTTAGGCTATTCCTTCGGTTTTCAATAGGACTTTTGGGGCTCTGTTATCGACATGAATCACTAAGCACTTATTTGACAAGAAATACAAAGTTTACAATTCATGCAAAGGCTCTGGGCTAAGGGCCTCCTGAGCTCTTGGGCCCCTGGGCCTGTGTGGTAATCCACCCCTGACCATGTATAACTCACCAAGAAATGATGATGATGATGATGATCAGACACTGTTCATCATTCTGCTTTGTGTGTCTCAGTTGAAGCAGAACATGACGGACCACCAGGGGGCGCCAGCAGACATCAAAGTGAGTTGGGTGCAGCAGGCTGATGGAAGGATCTTCTACAAGGAAGACAAGAAGAAGAAGGAGAAGAAGAAACGGGAGAGGAAGCCTAGGCTAACAAAGAGGGAGCTTTAAACCACTTAAAATGATCCCTGGCTAATGAGTCTTATATGCTTTAATACACTATAATTGCCCTCTATAACTAAAATTAAAACATTTCAATATTGTATTTATTTTAGAAATTGTTAATCTTTCACTCAACGGGGAAAACGCCAGTCGCAGGTTGATGATGTCATTTGTCCATGTGTGGTAATATTTTAATATTCTAAATATTGTTTTGATGCTCATATTAACCTTAGGAAGTATTAAGTTGGTTTTAAGTTTTAAGCACATGCATTCCATACCATAGGTCTGGACCACACATGGACAGATGACATCATCAACTTGTGACGGGTGTTTTCCCCGTTGAGTAAAATATGAACTATTTCTAAAATAAATACAATATTTAAGGTGTTTTATTTTTTAATTTTAGTTATAGAGGCCAATTATAATGTATTAAGGCATAATAAGGCTTATTAGCCAGGGATCCTTTTAAAGGATCACTTCACCCATTTTCTTCACCCATTTTCACCTCAACATTTAGAAAGCGTTTGCAGCCCACCCACCTGGTTTTCTTTTTACACCTTTTTCTCCCCAATGTAATCGTTTCACCAATTAGTTCTTTACCTCACACATTGCTGTGTTGCTGTTGTGTCCTACTGACTCACCTGCCAGTGAGGAGCCCCCATCGGGAGGACGTAGAGCCTTTGTCTTACTCCTGCTCACTCCCTGCTGACAGGCTCCGCCCCCAGCCTGTAGGAGTACATGCAGAGACAAATATCACCCCCCGCCCGGCTTCCCTCCCCCAACACCGACCAATAGTGTTCAATGCCGGATGCACCACGGTGGATTAGAACCCACAACCTCCGCTGTGGTGGTCAGTCACTTTACCACTGCGCCACTTGAGCGCCCGGCCCACCCGCCTGACCACTTAACAGAAGTGGTCCTATGGGTGGGCCACGTGCATTTTCAGAGCATGTTTGTTTTAATGATCAATCAATGGATTCTGTTCCAGCTTGGGTCAATGGAACCGACATAACCAACCAAATAAATTACATAGAACCACAATGGAAACTACTCCCCACAACTTTTTTGTGTTATCCTTTTAGCATTAAAGGGATAGTTCACCCCAAAATGACATTTATTCTATCGATTACTCACCCCATGGATGCTTGAATTAATTTTTGTTGCATTCCTAAGCCAATAATTTCATGACCGGCGCAGTCTCCGGTAGGAGACACAAAGAGTCTCCTTTGAGTCTCCTAACAGAGACTCCGCTGGTCATCAAATTTTAGTTTTGTAATACATTTTTGACTAATAAAGTAATCAATCAATCAAATACGTTACTATTTATCGGCATCACAATGAAAACAAACGTTTCAAGGTTTTAAAGATGGGGTGCCATGATATTTTTCAACCCTAAAACCTGATCATAAGGTATTATTATTATGTAAGGATTTTTTTCAACAACAAAAAAGTGTACAGAAATTGTTTAAATTATGTTTTTATGTGGACACGCCTCCAGTTCATTAAGTATACCTGGTTCTCACCTTAGCACCTCCTCCACCACCTTAGCACCACCCACCTGTCCTTGTCCCTCCTCCTCCTCATGCCCACACCTGTTGTGTTATGATAATGAGGGGGAGGGTATGGCTTTGTGATGTCACTAAAGCGCTGTTTCTCTATTGGCACGTTTGACCCTCAAGGTTTCAGCCTCCAGGAAGAAACTCCAAATAGTCAGAGAAGACATAAAACACTATAAAAACACCACCAGGGGGCTTAATGAAGTTCTATCAACCTCATAGACACATGAAAAACAGAAAAAGTGCAAAACCATGGCACCACCTCTTTAAGGAAAAACGTTAATAATGTTACATTATCAATATAATCCTATTGTTTTGCCAATTAGCCTACTTGGGGTATACTTGCAATATCCCACAGGTTGTGAATCACTGGTCTAAATAGCTCATCTACACGCTCACAATGCATGAGCATGTGTTCATAATGTGTTCCTCCACACGCGTAACGTCCTCCACATCAGACTCCTGACTGTCAGGTATAAAGAACCAGCTGATCACTCCATGTGTATCAGAGACCTTCAGAACCAGCTGATCACTCCATGTGTATCAGAGACCTTCAGAACCAGCTGATCACTCCATGTGTATCAGAGACCTTCAGAACCAGCTGATCACTCCATGTGTATCAGAGACCTTCAGAACCAGCTGATCACTCCATGTGTATCAGATGGCCTCCAGAACCAGCTGATCACTCCATGTGTATCAGATGGCCTCCAGAACCAGCTGATCACTACATGTGTATCAGAGGCCTCCAGAACCAGCTGATCACTCCATGTGTATCAGATGGCCTCCAGAACCAGCTGATCACTCCATGTGTATCAGAGGTCTCCAGAACCAGCTGGTCACTCCATGTGTATCAGAGGCCTTCAGAACCAGCTGGTCACTCCATGTGTATCAGAGACCTTCAGAACCATCTGATCACTCCATGTGTATCAGGACACAAAATCCAGTTAGTTAGTTTTTTCATTACATATGCATATAGATACTGTATATGCACCACATATCTGGAACAAACTCCCGGAAAACTGGCAGTCTGCTCCCACTCTTAGCTATTTTAAATCAAAGACCTTTCTGTTTGCCACTGCCTTTCATTGATTAATAGTTTTTTTCTACGCTAAAGTGTTTCCTTTGCTTGATGTTTTGCGTAAAGCAGTGTTGATTTGGTCGACTAAAACTATGACGAAAAATGTTCGTTGAATACCTTTTTTCACTGATGAATAATAAAAACTAAATAAAAACTAAGCTATGATGACTAAAACTAAGACTTAATATATTGACAATTTCGCCAACAAATAAAAACTAGACTCTTTGTTGTTGTTGAAATGTGCTTTACAAATAGACTTGCTTTGCCTACAGTTTGTGTGAGCTTGACCCACATTGTTATAGCGCCACCAGGAGGCCGATTTGTGCAAAACCAATTTTTTAATATTACTTCTACAGATTTTATTCAAACGTCATAAAATCTGTACACAGTATCTCTATAGTCATGTGATCAACCCGGATCTGTCCGATTTTCCATATTCCATCCTCATTGGCTAAGGTTGGCTTCAAAAGTTTGCAGGATTGGTCCGTTTTGAACAAAATGCCTCAAATCATGAACACAGCTTGCGATTTCCGTGAAAATTCACACGCACATTCCCACTAGGCCGAGGAAGAAATTCCCCCCTTTTCACATTGGCCTGTTATAGTGCCACCAGCAGGTCTAATTTAGCAAAACACAACAAATGATGAATGCAGTGTCCAATTGCCGTGAAAGGCCGAAGAATAAATAGCACCCTTTTCACATTGGCCTATTATAGCGCCCCCAGGAGGCCTGCATCCACTTGTGAAACAGTGCCCTCTGGCGATGATACAGAAGCTTCACATTCACTCCCTCGGACTAATCCCTATTGGTCCGGTGGGCCATCTGACGCTTTTCCGGAGTCCCTCCCCCAGGACTGCGTGCGCCATAGAAGATGCCGCCACGTCCAGGCTGTAGAAAACAGCGAAAGTCGATGGAGACGACCAACTCGCTGCCGTGCAGACGTCCTGAAAATGACCGCCATCAACTCCAAGTAGTTGATGTGGGCCGCCCTCATACTGCGGTCCCACACACCCCTGGCCATACGGCCTTCGAAAGTGGCGCCCCACCCGTTCAGACTGGCATCGGTGGTGATCATCTTCCTTGAGATGATCCTCCCCATCGGAACGCCCTCCGACAGGAAAGGGACTACTTTCCATTGTTGAAGGGACTGCATGCATTCCGCGGACACCGTTACACGGCGAAAATCCTGAGGGAACCATCTCTGAAAAGGGCGCATGTGTAACCTGCCCAGGCGTATCAGGGAAATGGCGGAGGCCATGAGCCCCGCCGCTCTCATGCATATTTTGTACTAGACCTTGTGTCCCAGTCGAAACATGGCCAGACATCTCAGAAAGGAATCTATCCTCTCCTGAGACAAACGAGCCCTGAGAGAGACCGCGTCCAGCTCGATACCTATGAAAGTAGCGTGATGGGACGGGGTGAGCACGCACTTCTCGAAGTTCAGCGTGAAACCCAGGGAGGTCACGTGCAACACCACCAGATTGACTTGATTGACAGATAGATTTTGGCACTCTGCCGGTCCAGATTCTGCGGTCCGCGGCGCGGGCGTCATGCAGGACGACCTCCCCGTCCCCTTCGACTTCGTCAACGACCAGATAGTCGCGTTCGTCGTCGTGGTGTCGGTTTGTTTGGTAGGAGGCGAGGACGTCGTCATCAGCCTCATCGTCGCTGACCGAGACGACGCTCCCCGGCGTGGAAGAGTAGTGGGAAGCCGCACGGTGCTCGGTGCGGCTGCTGCGTTCCCCGGGGGGGGTGGGGGGGGGATCCACGAGGGGCTCGGTGCTCTCGTAGTCTCCCCTTGTAGGAGAACGAGAGCAGGGAGCTTGGGAAAGCCTCGACCCGCTCTCTCTGGAAGATCGGGGCCGCTCTGGTGGTTCCAGAGCTCGTGTGCAGTCTGCGCGGTCCGCAGATCGCCGGGAGGAGTAGTAGCGGCGGTGCCCGACGTGCTCCTCCTCGCGGTCCTCATACAGGGCCCGTGGAGGCTGAAAGAGGCTCCGGGCCTCGTGGAAACGGTTCCTGCGCTCGGAGGAGCTGAAGCTGGCACACTCGAGGCACCTCGGGTGTAGCTCGTAGGCGGCGTCCTCAGCGTGGGCGAGACCCAGGCAGGAGACGCAGTGGCTATGCGCGTCCCACTCGTCCAGGAGCTGGCGACAGGAACGAGAGCCACATCGCCGCAGGGGAAGGTCCATCTCCCGGTGTCGCGATCTGATACGGCCTGACGGTCCCGTCGAGCCATGGAGAGGAGGTGGCGAGCTAAGCTATTAGCCGCCACGAGGTTGGAAAGGCTAACTAGGCTGCTAGCTGCTAGCGGGGCTAACAAAGGGGCTAGCGTAAGTTAGCGTCTTTTAGAAGGGCTGTGCTTTCCTCGTCCGGAAAGGCACCGCAGGGATAGGAGGGAGAGAAGGAGGTCCGGAAACTCTCAATGGACCGAGAATCCTACCCGTCGCTTCAGAGTCAGTAGAACCCGGAGACCTCGTTCTTTGTTGAATTTGTTGAATTTGTAGATTGCATGTTAAGCTCCTTCACCGTAGGCAGAAGGAAGCCAAGAGAACGAACATCCGCTTTCCGGGTCCTTTTATAACCTCTGGGGGAGGGACTCCGGAAAAGCGTCAGATGGCCCACTAGGCATTAGTCCGAGGGAGTGAATGTGAAGCTTCTGTATCATCGCCAGAGGGCGCTGTTTCCCATATGTGAACAACGAGAGAGCATGTAGCAAAACCACTGATATTATAGCAACATAAAGTGTTTCAGAAAACTGTTAGGATTTAGAAGATCATTTGTAGAATCGACCTCAGGTCGAACATATATTCAATGATTTGCACAAATGTTCAAGATAAAAAATTAAAAAAAAGCAGATCTACAAGCTCATAGCGCGGTACTTGGTGCCGCTCTATGAGCTTGTAGATCTGCCAGAATAGCCAAAGAAATCTTAAAATGACACAGATGTGTTCCCGGGTCTAATGGGTTAAACCCTCACCTTTAAGTTCCTCTATAAAGAGCATCAGCTCTACAAGCTTTCATACTGTGTGAATATGAATTTCAAAACTTTTCAAAAATAGCTCACAACATTTTAAAAAGAGGTTAAATTGTTCCCCATTTTGCTGGGGACCCTCTGGAACCCTGTCAAGGACCCTTGGAGGTCCCCTGACCCCACTTTGAGAACCACTCAGCTGGAAAGTGGAAGAAACGGCAAACTTAAACCCATCGTCTTATGTTAAGGCATATAGTGACAATCTCAACTCTTTGAGCAACAGAAGCCACACAATTATTTCAATACTACTACGTAGAGAAAAAGAATAGCTGATCTGGACTGGCACGGCACGTTTGATCCCCTCCATTTTACAATAATTTGTAAAGCGAAAGCCCAGTTAAAGAGGTGGTGCCATGCTTTTGGACCTTTTCTGATTTTCATGTGTCTATGGGGTTGATAGAACTTCATTAAGCCCCCTGGTGGTGTTTTTATGGTGTTTTATGTCTTCTCTGACTATTTTGAGTTTCTTCCTGGAGGCTGAAACCTTGAGGGTCAAACGTGCCAATAGAAAAACAGCACTTTAATGACACAGTAAAATTATACCCTCCCCCTCATTATCATAACACAACAGGTGTGGGCATGAGGAGGGACTAGGACAGGTGGGTGGTGCTAAGGTGGTGGAGGAGGTGCTAAGGTGAGAACCAGGTATACTTAATGAACTGGAGGCGTGTCCACATAAAAGCATAATTTTAACACTTTCTGTACACTTTTTTGAAAAAAATCTTCCTCCTAGTATAACCATAATACCTGATGATTATGTTTTAGGGGGGGAAAAAAATCACTGAAAATCCAGGCACCTAGGGTAGTTAATACCCTCACAAAAACATGTAGTAATCCTGGTCGCTATACCGCCTCCCCCATGACAGCCGGGGCGCCTGATGGAGGGGAAGGGAACTGGTTGGAATAACGTGTTCCTTCCACGCGCTACGTCCAACCAGGGAAACTCCCCCCTGTCAGGTGACAAGAAGGTCAGTTGGCTCTCATGCCTGAAGGAAGCATGAGCTCGGCCCTGGCCTCCCTACTGTGGGGGACTGGTGTAGTGCTGGTGTAGGGCTGGTGTAGCGCCCAGGATCACTTAGGAAATTGGCACCGGGTGAAAAAAATGGGTTACAAAAATCGCGGGATAAAAATTTTTAAAGTAAAAAAAAAAGAAAATCCAGGCACCCTGTCTTTAAGGTGCATAACAGGTATTGTAAAATCTACTGGTACATCTAAAGAATTGGAGGATTTGCATGGATTTCTTAAGTGATATTTATTTTCCTTTTTCTAGACATTAAATAAGTTCAGTAATATCCAAATATTTTCATTTTGTTATTAACTATCATTTAAAGATGCCAATACCTGAAGTAAGGGCAAACACAGGACACCCCCACCCCCCCATTATTGATTCTCAAAGTGTTGTGTGTTTCATGCAAATATGTTGCCGAATTAGCTTCCAAAGTATATATATATATATATATATATATATATATATATATATATATATATATATATATATATATATATATATATATATAGTTCTGAACACTGACGTGGTTTTGTAATAATAATCAAAATAGTAACCAAGATAGTAAAAATACCTCAAAATTGTCCTTAAGTAGCCTACAGTACTAGAGTAAACTAAGAGTACATTTACTTAGTTACTTACCACCACCGCTAGTACACAATATTATTCAGGTGATTTTATTGACTGCTCATTTTGTGCTGTAGGCTACAGTATGGCTGTGGCAAAAAGATGACATTTTTGAGGAAATGTATTCGTATTATGACTATTAATTATTGTGTTCAATTAGTTACATATTATGCAATTAGTTACATAATCATGCACTCCATGTGTCTCCAACCCTCCTTTATTTTATATTCTAATCATAATACTTATCTTTTAGCTGCAGGCATGCACAAATACTGTAAGAATTTCACCCACCTTACTTGTAATTCTGATTCTGATTCTGGGGTTATTACTGAATCTGACGCAGTTCAACAAAGCCCATAGCTTGCCTCAGCTAATTTTCAATTCACAGGGCTATTACTTTGAGTGACACCACTTAAAATAAATCTAATTAAACCAAAATGCAAATACAAGACATGTTAGGTATATTGAATTGGGGGGTTATTTAAATAATTATGATTCACATTCATATTATTCTTGTGCCACAGGACAGGTCATTCAATTTCTATGAACATGCAAACCCTTTTTTGTGTTTTAATCCGTTTGACATATATAGCCTATAATGTATGCATTTTTGTCAATAAAATACACCAATCAATAGAAATAAAACCCGGATAACAAACAGGGCTCCTTGAAAACTGGGACAGCTGGTGAGTGAAAATCAGTTTTCTCGTCGTTTGGAGTATTACATCAAATATAATGTGAAATTACGGAGCATGTGTGAGCAAAATTGTTTACAGATTATGAAACTAAAGAATTTAAACTTTCAAATGGTCATATAATCTGGAAGTATTTGATGTTTGCATTTTTTTTAACACTCTGGCAGTCAGGTAATGGGTGTGAAAGCAAGTTAAATCCACCCCTAACCATCTAACCTGAAACCAGATAACGATAGCCACACATTAGCCAACAAAACTACATTATATAAATGTTGGCTTCACATGTTAATGTGAAGCCAATAATATGATATCTAGGCTTCCCAAAATGTGACAACATTTGGTCAAATATACAATTTCTATTAATCATAAATGTGATTTTAATGATGCAATATGGATGACACCTTAATGTATTAAAACAATGTATTCCAAATGTGGTAATTAATGTCACAGTAACACGACAAACAAATTGACTTGTATTCATAATTCATGCACATGTAGCCTAAGATAATTATATGTGAATACGTTGAGATATTGGCCTATTACTGTGTTCCCTGTCACTTCCCACCCCCACTGTTGTCCTGGGGAGCTTGTAGACCAGTGGTTCTTTAACTATTTCATATCAATCACCCACAAAATGGCCGCGGACCCCCATCTGAAAATATGTTGTGCCAGGGACCCCCATAAAATATTTGTATCGTTCAAATCTTTCAAAACTATTCCAGATGTTTAATGTTTTTTTCAACAGTTTAGAAAATAGCAGATCTTAGCTCAATATATTCGCTATTTTCAAACTTTTTACTTCTCTCTCAGGTAATATTTCAGATTTGGCCAATGTTTGACAATTTTTATAGTATAGTTTGTTGATTACTTTCGACACAGTAATGGTGTTATGTTTAAGTATTAAGAAGGACACAAAAGTCCTTAAATTGTCACTTTATGAATGTGCAGATACCCTTACACTTATACTGTATGTTGGTTTATTTACTGTTGACCCACAGGTTGAGAACCACTGGTATAGACCACATGTACTCTGTACATAATGGAGCCAGACACTTCTTTTCACCTGGTAGTGAGTTTCTATGGGAGAGAGAAATGCAAACAGAGCTGGACAAAGTCCATTTATGTCAGGTTACTTGTGACAGTGAGAGAGAGGGGCTCGCTCTCAGAGGAGAAGTTATGAGAAACAACAGAGATGTGATAAACACAGCTGTAGTTCCCCTGGTGGGTGTGGTCTGCTGCAGGAAACAGGAAGTTGGCAGAGTGATTGACAGCTGGCTGGGTGCGGTTGTGTGTTGTCTTGGATCCAGTGAAGGTGAGGTGGAAGGAGCCTCCTGGGTACTGTGGCTGGATGGAGCAGGTGATGGAGAGGTTGGAACCCTCGGACACCTGCAGCCCCTGCTGCTGGCCCTCGGAAACCCTGCTGACGAAGGCGGTGATGTTTGGCTTAAATAGATCTGAAACAAAACGTGTGATTGGCTGAAACAGCAGATATTTACAGAGCAGAAATGGAGGTTATCATATCTATCTCTCTATCTCTCCATCTCTCCATCCATCCATCCATCCATCCATCCATCTATCTCTAGAGAGTGATAGAGTGATAGAGAGATATGTTCGGCACGCAACACCACCGTGCGATAAAGCATACATTAGGCATGAGCCTGTCAGAGAGAGAGAGAGAGAGAGAGAGAGAGAGAGAGAGAGAGAGAGAGAGAGAGAGGCCTTGAGGTCTTGAGGTTGAAGTCGGCCGGGTGCACAACATTCAAAGGTTTCCCTCTCTCCTGTTCTCAACAAATCTCTGTGATTAAAAATTTCCTATAATCAGCATAAGTGAGAGTGTCAATTCCTTGAGTCAATTATGTTTATATAAGATGATAGTCTATTGAAACAGAAATATTTGTGCTGCACTATGCATGCCATTCATCCGAACCACACACTATAAATTTCATTCATCCATTGCGCAGGGAATAAACAACCGATTACAATAATAGAATAGAGAGAGAGAGAGAGAGAGAGAGAGAGAGAGAGAGAGATGAGAGAGAGAGAGAGAGAGAGAGAGAGAGAGAGAGAGAGAGAGAGAGAGAGAGAGAGAGAGAGAGAGAAAGCTTGCTATGTGAAGAAGGTGATGTGGTAAGCACTACAGGGAAGGACTGTACGCCATGCCAACATCAAGCGTTCCTGCATGCCCACCACCTCCATAGTGGTGGGCAGGAACTCACCTGTGAACAATGGTTTGTATCACCAAAATGGTTCAGAATCATTGCTTAGCTATCTATTTGAACTTTGGACTGAGTAAACAGCTAACTCTGCATGAGCGTTTGGTGTGTTACATCTAAGGTATGGAAAATAATAATAAAGTACTGTCATTGTTTGTCTTACCTGAACAGTTCAGCCCCACTTGGTGACCGGAATAAGTAGAAATGATATAAGAATTATTATGCCTTTGCCTTTCTACACATTCCCACAATGAAGACTCAGGCCCATCACAGTTAGATTCTATCCACCACTCTAATTTCAGATGATGGAGCAGGAAACCTCTCTGTTGCTTCAACAGAGCCACAGCCCAGCTGCCTGCACACTATAGCTGATGACTTCTGGTTCCAGGACCAATCATCCACTTCTCTCCACTCTCCCAGGTATTTCATCTCCAGTCTACCATTGCAGTGGCTGGTTCCTGCCACCAACTTGGACATCATTGGACTCTGTACAGAGACAAGAGAGTAAAGGCCGGTCACACCACAAAATTATCAACGTTGCCCAGATCGGAATCATATAGCGACCAGAATTCAGTTCAGCCATTGTCAGTCTTCTGATTGGTTCCTGACCAACCAGCCAGCTCCTTCTGCATAGCAGCGGTTATTATCCCCGCCAGGCTGGAACGGCCAAAGGCGAGGGATTAAGTTTTCGCTCTGTCTGTCTGTCTGTCTGTGAACAGCTAATCTCAGGCACTGCTGGACTGATCGGCATGAAACTTTGCACACACGCTCTTGAGAGGCCAAATTATTGCACCACCATGAGGCTGAGGATTTTTTGCAAAACACATGTTTTGCCATTCCTACAGCTTTTTGCCCAAAACTCACTCAAATTGGTACACCTTACATCTGTCAGATTTTTCAGATTCCTCCCCATTGGCTACAATTGGCTGTCAAAGTTTGCTGTTTGCTGAAGTTGTCAAAAAGTAATATTACTTTCTGATATAATAGCTAGTCAGTCAGTCAGTCAGTCAGTAAGTCAGTTATACTGTATAAATACATCGGGCCTCATTCACTAAGCTCGTCTAAGCCCATATTTAGGCACTATTCCACGTTAAGAGTCTGATTCATCAAAAAATAATATGTATATGTAGCAACCGTAAAACTATTTTGTTCAATGATAGTGGATGGAGAGAGAGGATTTCTGTCCAAACCAAGCAATAATTTATTCAATCTAGGCATTTAGCAGACACTCTTTATCCAGAGCGACTTACAATAAGGTAAACACATCAAATGCAGAGAGACAGTGTAGTGCCTCAGTAAACTAGGATCACAGTAAACCAAGAACCTAGCATCAGTCTAAACAATATATTATGAAAGAATGATCTGCATTGAAACTATAGAAACTATAGGATACCAGGTGTTAAGAATGTCCTCTATGCTATCTAGTGGCAGCCTCTGATGAACCGTTCACTCAACATTGTCTGCCATCACCACTTGACTCATTAACCAATGACAGTCCGTGTGTGTTACTATACAAGCCCTCGCTCAGTCCACAGCATTCACTCAGACCACGGCATTCACTCAGTCCACAGCATTCACTCTCCAGCCCATATTAATAATAATAATCCAAACCAAAACTATAGTTTGTATCTTACCTGAGCAGGTGAGTCCAACAGTCTTGTCAGGTGAGCAGGTGTTTCTAGTTGAGTTTGAGGTTCCACAGTCCAGGAGAACAGACTCCCTGCCTTCACACTGGAACTCTTTGGTCCACATTGGAGCCTCCACTTCTCCATAGAGCGCCCCCGCCCCCTGGAGGACTGAAGGAGCCCCACAGCCAAGCTCCCTACAGACCACCTGTGCATCCTGCTGGTCAAAGTCACCTTCACACACTGAGACCCACGACTGATTAAACTTCACCTCCACTCTGCCTGAACACAAACTACCTACATGCTCTGAATGCACCAACCTGAAACTATTCACCAACCTCACAGATTCTGGAGAGAGAGAGAGAGAGAGAGAGAGAGAGAGAGAGAGAGAGAGAGAGAGAGAGAGAGAGAGAGAGAGAGAGACAGAGAGTGGGGGACGGGTTAAGAGAGATTCAGACCAGATAATGCCAGCTCTGTCGCCACGCACACGCACGCACACTATAGACCGCCGAAGTCTGACGTCATTTACACATCCTTTGTTTGTCTACCTGGTTCGCAGTTTTCCACCCCCGTTCTGAATCCCATAGACGTATTTAATATCGCGTCAAATAAGAACTGTGTTCCAAAAATAAACAAATGACCACGGCGGGTTGACTCTTATGGATATGAAGCATCAACTGACGGTGAGAAAACGCTAATGTTACTTCCGCCAAATTAGTTACATTTTCGCCAGAAACAGACTGTATCAAATATAAGTGACTGACTATCATAAACTATACAGAACCTCCTCCCTGACAATAACGCCGACACGCGGTGTTTATTTTTGGACCACAATTCTTATACGAGACGATTCTAAGATGATGTTATTCTCCATAGAGAAATTACTTCCGCAAACCTGGGGATGAACGAGTGACGTCAGGACTTCGGTGCTCTATATCGGCCATAGCTGAGTAGGTAGAGAGGCCGTCTGGGAATCAGAAGATAGCTGGTTCGACTTCCAGCTCACCCAATGTATGTGTCAAAGTGTTCCTGAGCAAGACACTTAAACCCTAACAGCTCCTCCCGTGAGCTCATCAGAGCCATCTGAGTAGCCATCTGCTGGGTGAAGAAGTAAGAGCAATTTCCCCTCCCCTAGGGGCCGTAAAATAGTAAATAGGCCTATGTAAATTTAGAGAGAAGCATCCTGAATTGTTTTGTCTCACCTGTACAGATCACCTTAATGATATAAGCAGATGTAAAGTGTATGAGTGGTCCACACTCCCTCAGTGAAGATTCAGACCCATCACATAGATCTTGAATATTCCATGTAGGTTGCCTGGAATCAACACGCTGTATTTCTGTTGAAATAGCAGTGCCACATTTCAGCTGTCTACACACTACAGCTGATGACGCCCCTGTCCAGAAAGGACCACGGTGAACCGGTCTCCACTCTCTCTCGTGTTTCAGCTCCAGTATGCCATTACAGTGACTGGTTCCTCCCACCAACCTGACATCACCAGACTCTGTACAGAGACAAGAGAGTAGGCAGTCAAATTAAATATTGTCACCTTGCTAAACTAATGGCCTAAGTCGTTTTTCAGGAAAAATAAAAAAAACTAATATAAAACAGAACTATAGGATATTTCTTAATAATTTCACCCAAAACGTTTATAACAAATTATGACTATTCATTTAAAAATAACACTGTCACTGTCTGTCAGTTATGTAACATAAGAGATTTAAATAGGTTTAAATAGGATTAAACCTGACTTAGGCCAAATGATTTTGGCGTAAGTCAAAATCATTTGACAATTATTTTGGCCTAAGTCACAAAAACAAGTGACTTAGGCCCAAAAAATTGCCTATTTTTGCCTAAGTCACACTAGGGAGTTAGGCCATTATATTAAAAGGGGCGGGAATAGCATGATCCTTTTCAATTAGGAGATGGGCGATTTTACCAGAGGTGGCCAGTGTCATGAGGAGCTGACTTAGGCAAAAATATAATTTTCCTCAAAAAATGACTTAGGCCATTAGTTTAGCAAGGTGACGATATTAGACTTTGTCGCCCTCATCAATATACGACCACTGTCCCAGTCCACACAGAGTCCACCCTGTGTAGCCTGGAAGTTGAAACAACACAATAGATTCAGCCTGATAATCAACTGACCGACAGGCTGTCTCTCAACCCAAAGCCATGCAGCCAAAACAAGTGCAACTCAGGTCACAGACCAGAATGAACAATGTGTATTGTCTTTATGCTATGCTGTTTGTTTGTTTGTTTGTTTGTTTGTTTGTTTATTATATAGATCTCCATTAGCTGCCACCAGTGGTGGAAAGTAACTAAGTACATTTACTCAAGTACTGTACTTACAATTTTGAGGTATTTTTTACTTTACTGGAATTTTCAATACTTTTACTTCTACTCCACTACATCTCAGAGACAAATATTGTACTTTTACTCCACTACAATTATTTGAAAACTTTAGTTACTAGTTACTTTTCAGATACAAATTACTATATTATAAAACATACATTAACCACTTTAGCCCTATTTTATACATAGGCTATTTTCAAACATTTTTGTACTTTTACTTTTGGTATTTTAAGTACTTTTGTACTTTTACTCAAGTACATTTTGAATTGCAATCTTTTACTTGTAACAGTACTTCTACATTGCAGTATTGATACTTTTACTTAAGTAAAATATTTGAGTACTTTTTCCACCACTGGCTGCCACCTTAACGACAGTTAGTCTTCCTGGGGTCCAGACATTGATATACATTAATCACAATATAAAACATTTCACCATCAGTGTATCACATACAAAAATACATATACAAAAACTATATACTAAAAAGTCAAGTATCACACAAATAAATCAATTTAAAAAGAAAAAAGAGAATCCAACAGGAAAACAGCTAATTTAAGATGGCACAGTCAATCCGGTGTGTAATTTAAGAATAATATAGGCCTATAATGTTTAAGTTTGCTTTTAAAACAAGCTTGTCCTTTGATGTTACGCAAATCTCCTGGAAGATGATTCCAGTGAGCAGTGTTTGTTGTGTTCTTGCAGTATTGCAACATTTGAGGTTCAAGTAGAGACAAAGTCCAGAGAAAACAGCTAAAACAACAATGACATCCCACTGGCTTTTATACCAGTCTGGTTACTGGTATTTACATTATTTAACCAATATAACTGGATATTTAACATCATACACGTTTCTCTATGTCCTCCCATTGAATTAATGTAAATTAGATCTTTCTTTCAAGAAACACGCTCAGGCCATGATTGTTTTAAACTTATACACGCAACAATGTAGCCTACAATTCCTCAGTGTTTGTGCAGTACACCTGTGACTTCCATAGGAGGTTACTGTTGTGGTTACAGTTGCAGGAGGTTATAGCTGTGTTCGGGTAGCGTAGTAGTAGTAGTTTCAGTATTAGACAACCGGTTTGTTTCAGTTACTTCATACATGTTTCCTGCTATGTCTAATGTCGACCTGGCTTCACTATTGTTCAGTTGTTGTAGCAACGAGTTGATTCACATCTTTTAAGATATTCCAATCACCATTACTAGCTGAGTGACAGAGCTTGAGAGGTGACCCCAAGCTACAGTACAAGAATCAGCTGAGAAAATTACTTTTACAGAGGCAACAAGGTTCACCCCTACGGATTTGTTCAGTGTTGAATTGTGACTTTGAAAAAGGTCAGTTTGGGTTGGAACGGAACCTACTGAACGGAACTATTAACATATCAATTAATTGATATATATATTTATTTATTTTTTCATGCGTTTTTGCTTTTTTTGTACATAGTGTTATTCTTCTCTGTATTTTTATGTTGATTTTGAACTGTTTGGTTGCTACTGTGTCTAGGAAATGAATACCAAGCAAGGACCCCAACGGAAACAAGTCCGCAAGGACTATTTTGGACAGACCTTTTAGACAAAAGTATTATTAAAGTAATTGTGATGTTTTACATTCTTTTTGACTAATACAATTTTAAATCAATCAATCAATATCAATATTAATATAATTTAAATGGAAAGACCATACATCACTATTGTCATTGTAGTGTATTGTAGTTATGATGTGAAACCATGAGAGTAATAAGACTCAGTTATGAAGTGTTTCACAGCTGCTCCTATCGTGACCCTGAGTAGAATTGAAGGAAATGTAAGTTAATATTTAAAACATTGACAGTACACCTGCTATATAACCCCTCCAAAATGCAGTAGCCTAGTATTTGTAGTTGCACAGTTTCAATTAATGTTGAAGGATCCAAACAAAGCCAACAACCCATGTAGGCTACTGTATTCTGCCAGACTAGTTTAAATTTGAGTCACAACAGGGACTGGTGAAAAAGCCATACTAATTGTACTTGTGTGCTAAGTTGCCTATTTTCCATGTTTGTTTTAAAATATAAACAGACATTCAAAACAAAGATACACATTTCAACATAACACAATCTAATCTGTCTCTACCATAAATGAGAATGTTTCTACCTTCAGCACTCACTACGTGCAGAGTATGCACCCATATACACAGGAGACAGCTTTGCGTTAGCAGGTTCATTTTGTTCTTCATTAAACAGCACTGTGTGCTCTAGTTCCTCCACCACAGGACTGGTGAAATGAGTGTGTGTGTGTGTGTGTGTGTGTGTGTGTGTGTGTGTGTGTGTGTGTGTGTGTGTGTGTGTGTGTGTGTGTGTGTGTGTGTGTGTGTGTGTGTGTGTGTGTGTGTGTGTGTGTGTGTGTGTGTGAGAGAGAGAGAGAGTGAGTGGGTGGTAGGGTGGGTTGTTGTGAAACACGGTGAAGCCAGCAGAGGATTTGTTTGATCGAGTGTAATTCTTCAACACACAGGCAGGGGTGCATCATAGTGGAATGAATAGTAGCCCTGAATTGCTTTGGCTCTACAATCATTCATTTGTGTCATAAATAATGTTATGCTCATGCACCTTATATCTAAACCTCATGTACTGTATGGATGGATATGCTATGTGCACATGTGTAGATACCCTTTTGTTCTGTTGTCTCCGCCAGGCCGAAGTTATGGCCGATACTATATGTTTTACACCAAGTCCGTCCGTCTGGCCGTCCGTCCATCCGTCCGTCCGCGCACGTGCGTGTGTGTGTTTGTTTGTGTGTCCGTCTGTCCGTCCATCCGTCCGTCCGTCTTCGAGCAGCTAATCTCTGGCACCGTTGGCCCGATCACAGTGAAACTGTGCACACACACTCCCTGGACGCCAGAGCACCAGAACCTTTTTCAGATTGGCCTGTTATAGCAACACCAGGAGGCTGTTTTTTGCAAAACTGTCGGATCTATCAGATTTTTCATGTTTCATGTTATTCCATGTTATTGGACGCACATTCCCACTAGGCAGAGGAAGAACTTTAGGCGTTTTACACGCCTACAGTGTATTGGTTGGTAAGATGTGTGTGTTTTATACTGATGCTCTTTCAGCAGGGGTCACCAACGTGTCATTTGAGTGCGTACACAGTCAAATGTGTCTGTGGCGATTTTCGTAATTAAACCAAAAAATATTTTCATGTAATGTGCGATGAAAGCTCTGACTGAACTGACCAAATTATTGAAATCCAAAACAGGGAATAGACTTGGACTATGTTTAATTGATGACTGTGTACAGCCAGCGTACAGTGGCTGACTTGCCAGGTTTTCTTCAGAATAGGTACATAGGACACTGATTTAATTAATGCACAAATACTACCAGGCTTTTTGCTCGACAGCACTGCGCCTGTGGAACAGGCAGCCTTCCTATCGAATTAAAACAGCTGAGGAAGAAATTATATGGCTGCTTATATCTAACCTTTATATTTTACCATTACTTATAATACTTCTACAATACATTATGAAATTTAGCAGCTTGTAAGAGTCTAGATGTCTCCACTAGGCCTAATAGCTATTGTTTTGGTACAGCCTTGTTATAGTTCAGTTTGTCCTTGAAGCATGGCTACAGTATAACTATGATCTCTGCCCTGAGCTCTGAGTGAGTGAGTGTTAATATACTTCTGACCATGATATCATGTACATGAAGCATAATCATCACCACCTAGAATATTGTCTCGACTCCTATGTGCCTCATCGATTGCTGATTGATCCAGAATTCCACTACACAGGCCAAAAAACTTTGTTATATCAGAAGGCCTTTTCATGTTAAATTGTTGTGTAACCACTGTCAGCAATATCCTTCTGTGCTTTTTGACAATGACGATATGAGGAATTTGTTCTCGTTTGTTCTGGAACCAAATTTGCTCTTGTTTTGTGACCGCCAACGAGGAATTTACCCCCACCGGGCAGAACACTCAGGTCAACACAGGTCCAGAAGTGAACAGGGACATCACTGGCTGCTATTTGTTTTTAAATGCATACACTTTAACTATCCTCACTATTTAAAACAATATCTACGTCCTTTCAGCTCACCATACAGCCTAAGAAATACAGAGTACCCTTACTTCATCATCCCCACCAGAATCAATAAAGAAGTTGGTCGACGTGCTTTTAAATATAAAGCCCCATCCGACTGGAACGATCTCCCCAGTTCCCTTAGATCTATTAACTCCCTTAATATTTTTAAAGCATCCATTTTCACTCATCTGCAATTAACCTGCTCTTGCTTCTAATTGGGTTCTGATTGTTTTTTTGTCTCTTACAATCTGCCCTGTGAATTATGAGTTATTTACTGCATGTGCATGTTTGTATTATGTGTATCTACATGGGCATGTCATTGCATGTTACTGCATGTGCATGTATGCAACGTCTGTAGCTGCTACTCCTGTTTTTGCTCTCGTAGCCTTACATGTTTACATCATTAATGCATGAAGTCTGTTATTTTGTGGGTATTCAGGCGGGGTGGGAGCGGCCAGTTTCAAGAGAGCTTATGTCTTATGGTTTTGTTCCGTTTTGTTTTGTCAAGTTTGTTTTGTCCTGTTGATGTACAGTATGCATGATGTATTCGTTGTACTGTTTTGTCTATTGTATTCTCTGTATTTCTGTTATAAGGACACCCTCTAAAATGAGATGACACATCTCAAGGGATTATCCTTCTAATAAAAGACACTATATCTCAGAAGCCATTGCCAGCCAGCCTTCCAGTAAACACTGCAGTGTTACTTCATTTCATGTCTGTGAGCTCTGTGGACAATGATTAACGTGTCTGGATCTGACAACAAAATAACACTTACTGTAGGCCTATTTTGTACTTGAAAATAGCAGATCCACAATCTGTAATGTAGACCTGCTATTTTAGAAGAAGAAAAAAATAATGTTGACATGCCCATAATAGGGATGGCATATTTTAAGTGGTTAAGTTCAAACAATTAACTTGCTAGTGGTCCCGATATTTAAAACAAATATTCCAAAATAGGGATACCAGGTCGATAACCCTAATTATGTAAATATGACCAGACTGTAAACACCTCGTTTTGATCATTTCTTAGTATTTTTTCCCAAAATATAATGTAAACAGTGGTGTAAAGTAACTAAGTACATTTACTTAAGCACTGTACTTAAGTACAATTTTGAGGTATCTGTACTATACTTGAGTATTTCCAATTTCCAATACTTTTACTTCTACTCCACTACATCTCAGAGGCAAATATTGTGCTTTTACTCCACTACAATGATTTGAAAACTTTAGTTACTATTACTTTGCAGATATAAATTATGATGTTATGAAACATACATTAACCACTTTAGCCCTATCTATATTACAATTGGCATCCTGCGCATGCGCCGTTGACAATTTCGCTGTCTGTGTCTGCCTGTGGCTGTGGTAGTGTGTCTGCTCGCGCGCGCACGAGCAACCCCCGCGCACGAGCCTCGCACAAGCCTCGCACAAGCAACCCCACCCAGCGCACGAGCCTAGCCGCACGGGCGCCTCTGTGTCGGCTGCGTGCCCTCACACACACAGCATTAGCTGCTAACGTGGCCTGCAACTTGGATTCTGTTGCTGCTGGTTGTTAATGCAGCCTGCTAATAGTGTCTAAAGCATGTATGTGAATGTTTATGTCCATTACTGTGTTGCCGTTAGTTGGGTTACATGACTATTAGCCAAGCGCTGCCTATAATGAGCCGTTAGCGTGTAGCTAAGCTAACGAACGAGTGACGTTAGCATGCGGTTAACACCATTGCGTGGAGAAGTATAACTCTCGGTTAGACACCGTTGTACTGGAGAAGTATAACTCGGTTAGACACCGTTGTACTGGAGAAGTATAGCTCTCGGTTAGACACCGTTGTACTGGAGAAGTATAACTCGGTTAGACACCGTTGTGACTGAAGAATCTCTCACACGTTGTAGCAGCAGCAGCAGCACAGCCCCTCCCATCCCCACACACACACAGCGACGCTACACAGAGAGAGAGAGAGAGAGAGAGAGAGAGAGAGAGGAGAGCTGGTTGAGACCTGGTCTCAAACGTGTTACGTCTTGGATAGACCACTGTCTGGAATAATAACTGATCATCATACATACAGGTCTACTACTAACCTTTGTTGCGGTTGTCATCTTAAATTGACCAGCTAAAGTAAAATTTTAGAGTGTTCTCCAACTTGCTTGGAGATCAGAGAGTGATGTGGTGGATGCGTTTAACGCTGTTGTCGTGACTGAAACGGCTAAGTTACACATCCTACCAACAACCTGTATGAACGTTAGTCTGGTAAATGTCATCAATGCTACCTAATTAGCCCGTTAAAGCAGGGGGTCCGGGACCCCTAGGGGGTCCTCAGAGTTGCTACAGGGGGTCCGCCAAATCTCTGTGTGATAGGATCATTGTTTTTTACATTAACCACTTGAACCCTAGCATCCCTATTCTAAGGACAACTTTAGCCGAAAATAGCCGATCTACAGTACAAGCTCACAACTTAACCACTTGAACCCTAGCATCCCTATTCTAAGGACAACTTTAGCCGAAAATAGCCGATCTACAAGCTCACAACGCCTCGGAGCTGGTAGATCTGCTATTTTCGGCAAAGAGGGGAAAAAAGAGCAGACCAAGTACAGAGTGAAAGTTCACTATTGATGGTTTAAGTCGTTAAATGTCTGAAAATACACATTAATACGAATCCAACATCTATGAAAAGCTTTAATCTGCAACACAATTTTATGTAATATATAGTGGGGGTCCCTGCTTCATCTCTCTCTCTCAGTTAGGGGGTCCTTGGCCTGAAAAGGTTGAAGACCCCTGGTTTATGTCGTTAAATGTCTGAAAATACACATTAATATGAATCCAACATCTATGAAAAGCTTTAATCTGCAACACAATTTTATGTAATATATAGTGGGGGTCCCTGCTTCATCTCTCTCTGAGTTAGGGGGTCCTTGTCCTGAAAAGGTTGAAGACCCCTGCCTTAAAGAGTTTCATTTTAGTGTATTTTGTGGGTTTTTGGGACACAATGTAATGGCAGCGACACGTTGCTGCACCATCACAGGGCATCATGGGAAATGTAGTCATTTCTGCTAATTTTGGTTCTACTGTGTTAAAGGGATATTTCACTTTCAAAACAACTGTGTGGTGAATGTTGTGTGTGGTGCTGATGTTTGTTGTGTGAAGCTTAATGTCAGAGTGTTTGTGTTGGAGCGCCTCAGTGCGGCTGCAGAGTTCATGTGCAACATCTTGCATGCGTGGCTGTGGCTTTACAGTTTTCCTTCGCCGTGTCTGTAGGTCACCCCCAGGGACCCCCAAGGGTCTCCAGGGACCCCTAAGGGGGGGGGGGGGGGGGAACCGCGGACCTCCTTTTTTATCCCATGATTTTGTACCCCCAAACGCTATTTTCTTTCGGTGGGGGGGGGGCCTGCCAAGTGGGCGCTGCGTGGGCACTAGACGTTCGGCCGAACTTCTAGTTTCATACATAGGCTATTTGGAAATAGCAGATCTACAAGCGTTGTGAGCTTGTAGCCCTCTCCATCATCCCTCTCCATCATCAAAGTTGCCCACACCGGTGCTAGAGGGTGATTTAGGAAGGTTTGACAAACTGCTGGTGGCCATTTTGAAAAATGTCTGCCAACGCCGACCAGGACAATCGCTATTGTTCTCGAGGGGCTGGGTTCACACCTTCAAACGGCGCGGCACACCCTAGCATTCCTCACGGCCCAAAAAGGGTCCGATTGCCGGGGTTGGGAAACACTGACCTAGAGAGAGGGGGGTCTACAATGAGTTTAGTCCATGACATCCAAAGTTTGACCCTGGCCATCACTTACTTACACAACTGATGAAGCCAAGAAGAAGACATCTCAGGGTAGGAACTTGTTTTTTTCCCTTCTTCTTCTTCTTTGCTGCTGTTGCTACTGATTGTGTTGGAGTTTGTGTGTATGTGATTCAAGCTGTTGTTGCTGTATTGTTGTCATATTGTGTTGTATTGTTTTGTTATATGATTCATGGTCTATTGGTGTCCTGTTAGGACTAAATGACTGGGTGGCAATGACACAGCATGTTCAGTGACTGTTTCTGGCTCTGGAGTTGAAGGCTGATGATAACTCATTCAATCCAGGAACACATCTCTTTCATTGTCATTTTAGATTTATTTGGCTATTCAAAAATAGCAGATATGCAAGCTCATAGCTACGAGCTTATATATATCTGCTATTTTTGAAATCTTTGAATATGCAAATATATGTATTTTAAAGCAAACATTTGCAACTCAAATCTTTGCTTCTTGCGTCTTGTCAATCCTAAAGTTTAAAAAAAAAGTTTCTATATCAGTGTTTCTCAAACTTTTTCATGTCAAGGACCCCCAAAATGATATGTATTTGGCGGGTCCATTTGGTACCATTTAGATTCTCTCACAGTTGCAGATCCGTAAGGGTCCTTGAGGGGTCCCTGGACCCCACTTTGCGAACCACTGACTTAAGAGTGCCATAAGAATTGAAAAGTACTATACTTGTATATACAATATTCAGCCACTAGATGTAGCTCTACACCTGCCCTCTCCACACACTACTCTATGATCTCTGATCTTCTCTGTGCAGACATGAGTTTCACATGAAGTCAAAACCAGTTCTGCTCAGTATCTTCATCCTCGTTTAGAAATGCATGCAATTAAAAGTGTGTGTGTGTGTGTGTGTGTGTGTGTGTGTGTGTGTGTGTGTGTGTGTGTGTGTGTGTGTGTGTGTGTGCGCGCGCGACTATATTCATTAATTTAGTGTTAGATATTCTTCCCTCTCCAGGTACACGTACATTTCCTGAAAACCCTTCAATAGCTTATAATAATCTTGGCCGGTTATAGTATTTGATGTGATTTCAATATCACATAGCATTTTGGTCTGGTGTAGAATATGTTGCATGGATTCATTATTCTGCCTTCAGGTATGGGCATGGAGAGAGGAGGCCTTCTGCATTTCTTTCACTCATAGTAAATGCTGCATCCATGGCAGTGGTGGAAAGTAACTAAGTACATTTACTTAAGTACTGCACTTACAGTAAGTAGTACAATTTTAAGGTATTTGTACTTTACTTGAGTATTTCCAATTTCCAATTCTTTTACTTCCACTCCAATCTCAGAGGCAAATATTGTACTTTTAATCCACTACAATTATTTGAAAACTTCAGTTACTAGTTACTTTTAATATTACAAAACATGCATTAACCACTTCAGCCCTATATATTTCGGCTATTTGAAAATAACAGATATACAAGCTCACAACGTGTCACATCGCGTCGCGTTGTGAGCTTGTAGATCGGCTTTTTTCAAAATATTTTAATACATTTTGAAAACTTGAAATGGGATATTCTGCATAATGAGTACTTTTACTTTACTATATTTTGATGCCAATACTTTTGTAAATTTGAATTCCGGACTTTTACTTGTAACAGAGTATTTCTACATTGCAGTGTTGATACTTTTACTTAAGTAAAACATTTGAGTACTTCTACCACCACTGCACACGGGTAGAAGGGCAGAGGCCTAACCACTTAAACTCCATATGGGATAACTGGAGTCCCTCAGGGCTCAATACTAGTGTATTTTCTGTTTTCTGTTATCGTGGCGAAAGCTTTTGCTGAAAATCGCCGATCGACAAGCTCACAGCTTGTCGATCTGCTACTTGCACCACGATACAATGCTGGGGTTTAAGTGGCTAAGCCCCCTTTGATATCTACTGTATGTGGATGATTACTGAGGTATTTGTTTGGTTGTCCAGATCCGACCGATGCGCCCATATAGGCATATATGGAGATCTGGTTGTCCAGAACCGCCGATCCGACTGCTATGACCATATACGGGCATGCCCATATCATATGGGAAGTTGGTCGGATCAGCAGATCTCCAAGTCCTCAGTGATATATATGTTACATTGGGTGCGTTCGGAAATTGCGCACCGTAGCGCACTCGCCTATTAGTTTGTATTGGCCGCTCAGTGCTGTATTTCCGAATGCACCCATTATGTATCGACGCGTCACATTGCGACGTGTTGTGAGCTTGTAGATCTGCTATTTTCAAATAGCCGGTGTATATACTGTAGGTTTAAAGTGCTTTTGTGGCCCATGCTGGGCTCATGTTTTCATAAACCTGGTTGCTTGTTTCTCTTGCAAAACCTGGCAACACTGGTTCTCGAGAAAGTGGTGGAAAAAGTACTTAAGTGAAAAAATACTGCAGTGTAGAAGTACTCTGTTACAAGTAAAAGTCCCGAATTAAAAATGTACTTGAGTAAAAGTACAAAAGTACTGGTATCAAAATGTACTTACAGTAGCTACCTACCAAAAGTAAAAGTACAACAAATGTTTGAAAATAGCAGATCTACAAGCTCACAACGCGTTGCGATGCGATGCGTTGAGCTTGTAGATCGGCTATTTTCAAATAGCCTATGCGTAAAATAGGGCTAAAGTGGTTAATGTACATTTTAAATGTAATGATTTATATCTGCAAAGTAATTGGTAAAACTAAAGTTTTCAAATAAATGTAGTGGAGTAAAAGTACAGTATTTGCCTCTGAGATGTAATGGAGTAGAAGTAAAAGTATCTACAATTGGAAATACTCCAGTAAAATTACCTCAAAATTGTACAGTACTTGAGTAAATGTACAGTACTTAGTTACTTTACACCACTGGATACGTGAACTACAGACGTGCACACATTCGTAAACATTGATTTGGCGCTTTTATAAAGTAGGTTGATTTCTCACTTTCCGTGTTCTTCACGTTCAAAATAAGCTTGTGAACAATTAACTTGATCGTTTAGCCCATCAATCATGAGACGGAACAACAGCAGGGAGAAAAGCAATCCATCAGCAAAGACAAAGACCTCCATCACTCACTGGAAAACAACAACTAACTGCTTGAGTAATGTGAGCAAAAAGTTTGATATTTTCAGGTCAAAATGTCAAATTACTGAACTCCACTTTTATGCTGCCTGCAGTGATATGCGGCAGGGAGTTCCAAGTAATCACTCCTTCTTGTGTGTGTGTGTGTGTGTGTGTGTGTGTGTGTGTGTGTGTGTGTGTGTGTGTGTGTGTGTGTGTGTGTGTGTGTGTGTGTGTGTGTGTGTGTGTGTGTGTGTGTGTGGTGTGTGTGTGTGCCAGTGTTGATTTTGTCGACTAAAACTATGACGAAAAATGTTCATCGACCACCTTTTTTCACTGACGAAAACAAAATAAAAACGTAGCTAAGATGACTAAAACTAAGACTAAATATATTGACAATTTCATCAACAGATGCAAACAGAACTGTGAATTCGCTGGCGAGTCAATTCACTGCCGACAGTCATCAGCTTCCTTGATTGGCCAAACCAAACCCATCTAATCGATTCGTCAACCTTTGTGAGACATCTGTGCCACTGAGCCGATATAAGCGGTAACACGCACATTAGGGCTCTACTTATAGAGGACAACATTTAAACTACGTGGGAGAAATGTTCCACTGGATGCTGTGTCTGGGTAGAGGGCGAAAGACGTACCCTTGTGTTGCTGTTGCAGTGGAGCACGAGGTGTACGCCTTTGACTACGTGGATCGGTTAGCTGTGAATGTTTTCAACCCAGTGTCCTTACGCTGGAGGAGTTTGACTCCGTTGACAATCGGAGGCAACCACATGCACTACACGCACGAGGACCAAACAGCTGTGCTGGTAGAAGATACCATCTACATGGGGAGGGTGTAAGTATCGACCAAAGGAGTACTGCAACGTGCTTTATGCATTTGACGTCGACACCCACAGATGGTTCCAGCCAAAGGTTTCCGGGACCGTCCCAGAGGGGAGGATCAACCACTCAGCCTGTGTCTTGGGAAAGGTCATGTATGTCTATGGAGGAGGACAACACAACTCTAGTTTCACTACTGACATGTACAATTTGGACACCACCACAATGGTCTGGTCTGCAATTAACACCAGAGGAACTCCAACACCTGTTTCACGGGATCCCTCTGCCAACATCATCGGGACAAAGATATTTGTATTTGGAGGCCTACGAGTCCAGTGGGAACTGTGGAACTACTCCTACAGAATCAGAGTGTTTGACACTGAGACCAACTGCTGGTTGAGCACGCCTTCTGCACAGTTTGTTTCAGATAGATGCGGCGGTCATTCAGCCTTTACCTACAATGGAGAGCTGTACATATATGGTGGTCACGACGGTCGCCAGACTGTCAATGATTTGTGGAAATTCAATCTGGAGACCTTCTCCTGGATGAAGGTTGAGGCCAAGGGGAAAGGCCCGTCTAAGGTGACTAGGACGTACTGTTGCATGGTGGGAGATCGTATCATCCTCGTATCATCCTCTGTTGATGACCTGTACATCTTAGACTTAAATCCTAGTCTGAAGACCTTATGCAAGCTAGCAGTTATTCAGTACGGTCTGGAGCAGTCAGAACTCCCACACAATATAAGATGGGAACTGGCAACCATGACTACCAACACCAACTCAAAACAATTAGTCCACTAAACCAGGGGTATTCAATGTTTTTCAGGCGAAGGACCCCTTATAGCTGAGAGAGAGATGAAGTAGGGATATAGATACTGTAGGTTCATAGACATGTTCCAATATGTTGGATTCATGTTAAACATGTATTTTCAGACAGTTAACCTTCGAAACCCTCAATATAGTCAACTTGACCGTTGGCTTTTTCCTTTCCCCTTTACATCAACGCCTTCCTTTCCCCTTTCCCCTTCCTTTCCCCTTTACACCAACTCTCCGAAAATAGCCGATCTACAAGCTCACAACGGGTTGTGAACTTGTAGATCGGATCTTGTAGATCTTGTAGATCTCTATAGTAGATGAACTTTGGGAGGTGTATGCATTCCTATGCGTCAACTCATGAACTAGTTGAACCAGATTAACTATGGATGAATTTCATTCAGTTTTAGTTTTAATACTTTGTTTTTATCTGGGTATGCTTTTTTTATAGTGTGAATTCTTTTTTCTTAGGACCTTTTATTCAGGTCGATAGGGTATGTTTCTGCACTGTTTGTTTGTTTGTATTCTTTTATGAATTCTGCTGTCTCTTACTGGGAGAAACATCATTTCGTTTATTTTTCTAGCACTGCTTACAGATGGAAAACAAATGACAAATAAAGCAATCTTGAATATTTAACTGGGGACCCCCCTGGAACCCCCTCAAGGACCCGGACCCCACTTTGAGAACCTGAATTTAGGGTGGGGGGAAACTATGTGGATGACACCTGGCTGCTATCAGCGTCATGTGGAGCAGTGCACAGGAGCTCTTGACCAGAGTGCATGCAGAGTGGGCCAAGGTTGGCTCTGGGCTTAATGCCAAGAAAAACAGAGGCGATCACCTGTAACATCCATTCCTCCAGGCACTGCGCTGTGAAGAGTGAAGGTTAAGGGGTCAATTACTTCACTTTGCCTGCAGGGCTCATGGATCAACTGGTCAGAGCAAGACCTTATTAACACATTGAGTGCCAAGGACGTAGATCTACGTCTTTTCCAAAACATTTGTTTTGAAAATTCCACAAGAGGGTGCTCTAACGCAACTTAGGAATGATCCCTCGACTCTGCTGGAAGGAATCGACGGATGTGACGTCATCCCAAAAAACTTCACTTCCGTCCATTCCTAATATTAGGATTTGTCAAAAAACACTTCTAGCTCGGATTCTTTTTTTTATGGTGAAAACCAGCCATTTTCAATCTAGATGTTATTGTTCCAGTGGATAGACGGGACCCTCCCCCACCACCCCGGGACACTTTTTTTTTACATCCGCGTGCACGTTGTGGCTTCTGCGGCTGTCCAAAGATCGTCAAAACATGGTAAAAAACGCTGGCACTCTGAGGATGATTTGGATGCATAGTACCTAAAGTAATTTCAATGCATGTATTTTCTTTCTCATTGGTTCTCAAAGTGGGGTCCAGGGACCCCCCAGGGGTCCTTGAGGCAGTTTCAGTGGGTCCCCAGCTAAATGATGGATAGTTGGGAACCAAATGGACCCTTAGGTCTGTAACTCAGAGAGTGTTCAAATGGAACCAAGTGGACCCTAACGGGTCCATTTGGAGTTAAATTAACATTGATTTTACAATAATAAATTGGGGTCCCAGAGATAGAATTGGCATTAAATGGGGGTCCGTAGCCCTAATGCATGTCAAACTGGGTCCTTGAAATTAAAATGGTTGAAAAATCACTGCTAGAGCCGTAAAAATCTTCTCTTATGGGGGTCCCTGGCATATCTTTTCAAATGGGGGTCCGCGGGCTAATAGATGTCAAGTTGGGGGTCCTTGACGTGAAAAAGTTTGAGAACCACACTGTTCTAACTGATATAGTTACAGTTATAGTGTTAGAGTGTCAATCAAATCAATCGATCAATCAATCAAGGTGTTGCATAGCAACAGGTGTTGGAGTGGGCAGGGGGTTGCTGCTTGAGGTGCACCTAATTTCAGTGGTGGAAAAAGTTACTCACATTTCTTACTTACGTAAAAGTATCAATACGGCAATGTAGAAATACTCTGAGTAAAAGAACAAAAGTATTGGTACTAAAATGTACTTAAAGTGTCAAACATAGAAAGTACTCATAATGCATAATGTCCCATTTCACAAAGTTTTCAAATAAAATGCATACAAATCTTTTGAAAATAGCAGATCTACACGGACACGTTCTGAGCTTGTAGATCCGGCTATTTTCAAATGGCCGAAATGTATATAGGGCTGAAGTGGTTTTGTAATAATAATCAAAATCTACAAAGTAATTAGTAATTAAAGTTTTCAAATAATTGTAGTGGAGTAAAAGTACAATATTTGCCTCTGAGATGCAGTGGAGTAGAAGTTAAAGTACTGACAATTGGAAATGCTCCAGTAAAGTAAAAATACCTCAAAATTGTACTCAAGTACAGTACTTGAGTAAATGTACTTAGTTACTTTACACCACTGCCTAATTTGCTGTTCACTTGCTGTATCAGCATGTAGTGTAGACTTTTATACCCCCAAAAAATTATCTTACACAGCAATATCCAACAAAAAGAAAAGGAAAAAAAATGCCTTGAGCCTTATGTTAGATTTAATGGCACAATTAAGAGTGTGGAGGTACAAGCATGTCTGATTGACATTTATAATAATGATACACAATCATTTCCCACTGTGTGCTGTTTGTCTCCATGGTGAGCTTCCAGTGCTCACAGACTTTATCCCATTAAGACCTGAGGCCGACTCTAAAAATAAATCCTTCTAAATCATATCAGTGTTAATTTCGATGTATAATTTGTTCCAGGGACGCGTGCTTTCGAATCACACCGCACTCTATCCGAGGGCTTGTTTCCATTGGGGTCCTTTAAATAAACGAGTAGAAATCAAAAAAAAAAATATGTACAGTTACAGTAAACTGTGAAACTAAATGTCCATTCATAGGGAAATCGTCCAGAAGAGAAATGGGGGAAATAATAACCGTTAAAAGCAGCAGCAAACAGAATGGTTTTAAAAGATGATCTAAAATAACTAACTAAAATCATTAAATATAGGTGTTTTAAAAGGCGATCTAGAAGAACTAACTAATATTATTAAATATAATAATTGCGTTGCACGATCGCTATAGATAGATAGATAGATAATATAGCCGGTTCTCATAGCAGCAGTGTGTGGACGCAAAGGGGCGCGGCCTTCGGATAGAGTGCGATGTGATTCGGAAGCACGCTCCAGGGACCTCCAAAAGCAAATATTTGAGTTAGAATGTTTGCTTAAAAAAATATGATATATATATATACGGTAAAAGACTTTCACGATTTTTCAAAAATAGCTTATAGATCTGCTATTTTTGAATGGCCACAGTAATGGTTAAAGTGGTTAAAATGGTTTGAGAACCAATGCTACAATACAATATATATATATATATATATATATATATATATATATATATATATATATATATATATATATATATATATATATATATATATATATATATATATAGCTAAAATTTAAAATGACACAGATGCTTTCCCGGGTTTTAATGGGTTAAGTTTGGTGTTACCAGTTGCTCTGCTGTTTTTTTTACTGCAGTCGAAAGTTTTACATCAATTTGCTTCTCGTTCTGTTCTTTGAAGCTATTTCTGCCTAAAGGAGAGCAGAGAGCAGCAGACGAGTGAGGGAAGAGAAACTGTGGTTAATGATGATGATTCCTTTTCACACAAGGTAACACCAGTGGTGGAAGAAGCTTACTCAGATATTTTACTTAGTAAAAGTAGCAATTATCATGTTCGTCCTTCGCGTGCGAAGATGACCATTGACTTCACGATGTCTTGTGGGTGCGAAGATGGCTGATGAGGCCGATCCTCGCACAAAATGTCCGGTTGCAGTGAGGGCATGTGATGGCTGAAGGATGGCTGGGTGAGAGGGAGGAACTGGCTCTGGTTTTGCGGAGCTGTCGCTTCAGTTCAGCTTCATGGATGCGGCGCTTTTCAGACTCTGCTACACCATGCTTGACTGCAGAGCGCCAGTTGGAGCGGTGTTGGGCATCGGCCTCCCGGTCTCTGGATCCAGACCACAGCTTTTGAGACTCGCCTTTAGGGTGTCCTTATAGCGTTTCCGCTGGCCGCCGCGTGAGCGCTTGCCATGGTGTAAAAGGGGGGGGGGGGTGTCATCGTGTGAAGTCATGACTTGCGCAATGGTTTGGATTTAAGTGAGGGTGGGTTGCGCAGCGCCGACCTCACTCTCTCGCCCGAGTCCACCTGTATCCAGTGGCAAGACAGAGTCGAGACGGCTGGAGATGGAGCCGGGTGCAGTGGATGACCTGGATACATTAAATCTTAACACATCCAGCCCGTAGCGCTCCACAAAGCTTGCTGGTGGTGCTGCCCGTTGAACCGCTGAGGGTTTCCTCCGCGCAGTACCGAAAACCAGTCTTCTATCCCAGTGTGTTGGCTAGGCTAGGCACCACGGGAAGTACCATACAGGCACGTAGGAGGACCAGGTCTATCAGTAGGGATATTTTCCTTAGCCAGAGGACCCTTGCTGAGGTAAGGGGCTACCTCTCTGCAGCCTGCGGATGCAGTTTAACGTCTTGCCCAGGACGATTAAAAAAAAGAAGCAATACCGCAATGTAGAAGTACTCCGTTACAAGTAAAAGGCCTGTGTTCAAAATGTTACTTGAGTAAAAGTACAAAGGTATTGGCATCAAAATATATATAAGTACCAAAAGTAAAAGTACTGGAATGTTTGAAAATAGCAGATCTACAAGCTCACAACACGTCGCATCGCGACGCGTTGTGAGCGTTTTCAAATAGCCTATAACGCGTTTTCAAATAGCCTATGTATAAAACAGTGGTTAATGTGTGTTTTATAATATCATATTTTTATTTATTATTATTATTTTTATTTTTTATTTTGTAACCCATTTTTCACCCAGTGCCAATATAATCATTTATATCTGCAAAGTAACCAGTAACTAAAGTTTTCAAATAATTGTAGTGGAGTAAAAGTATAATATTTGCCTCTGAGATCTAGTGGAGTCAAAGTAGAAGTATTGAAAATGGTAAATACTCCTGTAAAGTAAAAGTACCTCAAAATTGTACTTAGCGTACAGTATAAGTACAGTACTTGAGTAAATGTACGTAGTTACTTTACACCACTGGTTTTGAGCCACTGTAACGTCAAACTTCAGGATGCAAAAGGACTGTGTGTGTGTGTGTGTGTGTGTGTGTGTGTGTGTGTGTGTGTGTGTGTGTGTGTGTGTGTGTGTGTGTGTGTGTGTGTGTTAGCCTGGCATGGTCAGACTAATATCACTGCCTAGTCTGGAATCTCTGTGTGGAACCTGCATTTCCGAGGGGCGGATTTTAAAAAATGCCTCTGGTGATAAACCCGCCCCATATTTGCATACTGGGCCCTGATTGGTCCCTCACAACTTTGGAGGGAGAGAAATCCAAACTCTATTGGGAGGGGTCAGACCTAATCTGCAAAGGGCAATCTTTTTTTTGCAATGTGGCAGATTCGTCTGGAACCTCACGTGTGTGTTTGTGTGTGTGTGTGTGTGTGTGTGTGTGTGTGTGTGTGTGTGTGTGTGAGTGCAGTACCGCGGGAAGTAGGGGTGCTGGGGGTGCGGCCGCCCCCCCTCCCCCCATTATTTTTTTTTTGATAATACATTGGTAAAATCAGGCAAGAATTAAAATATAGCTGCAAGCAGCGATAACACGGGGCCAGTGAAAGAGAGAGAGAGAGAGAGAGAGAGAGAGACAAGGAAACTGGAGATGGAGAGAGAGAGAGAGACAGACATGGAAACTGGAGAGAGAGAGAGAGAGAGAGAGAGAGAGATGGAAACTGAATAGATGGAAGAGAGAGAGAAAGACATGGAAACTGGAGAGAGAGAGAGAGAGACAGACAGATCATCATGATCGCCTCAACACATCGTCGGGGACAGGGATTGAACTGGTGACCTCCGGACTCATAGGCTGCCTTTCTTCTCATTGAGCTAGAGATATGATAGTCCTGGTAGTGTCTGTTGATATATATAAGTCTTTCCGTCCCTGACGGACCAGGCCTTTGTTTCGCTAACTACTCTAGATCACTGGTTCCCTAACCATCTACCGATAGAGAAATTGTATTGTCTCCTCGGAACAGAAACCATTGAAAATAGCCGATCTACAAGCTCACAAAATGTTGCTATCTGAAAGGTTGTGAGATTGTAGATCGGCTATTTTCACTGGTTTCTGTTCCGAGGAGACGCGTAAGTCTAAGAATGAGAGAGAGAGAGAGAGAGAGAGAGAGAGAGAGAGAGAGAGAGAGAGAGAGAGAGAGAGAGAGAGAGAGAGAGAGAGAGAGAGAGAGAGAGAGAGAGAGAGAGAGAGAGAGAGAGATGGAAACAGAATAGATTGGAGATAGAGAGAGAGAAAGACATGGAAAAGGAATAGATTGAGAGAGAGAGAGAGAGAGAGAGAGAGAGAGAGAGAGAGAGAGAGAGAGAGAGAGAGAGAGAGAGAGAGAGAGAGAGAGAGACAGACAGA
This sequence comes from Gymnoscopelus braueri, assembly GCF_963280865.1. Classification (NCBI taxonomy): domain Eukaryota; kingdom Metazoa; phylum Chordata; class Actinopteri; order Myctophiformes; family Myctophidae; genus Gymnoscopelus; species Gymnoscopelus braueri. Next base: position 2,586,854 of record NC_137614.1, read on the forward strand.
CATGGAAACGGAATAGATTGAAGAGAGAGAGAGAGAGAGCAAGAGAGCCATGGAAACGGAATAGATTGAAGAGAGAGAAAGAGACATGGAAACGGAATAGATTGAAGAGAGAGAGAGAGACATGGAAACGGAATAGATTGAAGAGAGAGAGACATGGAAACGGAATAGATTGAAGAGAGAGAGAGATGAAAACGGAATGGATTGATTCGACATCTCATCCTATTGCCCTTAATAGGACTCGAACTCTCAACCTTCGGACTGACAGGCTGCAACGCTACCTATAGTGCTATATAGTGATAAACTCTTGCCAAGCCCCTGTTTCACTAACACTAAGATCACTCGTTCACAAACCATTTACCAATAGAGAAATTGTATGTCTCCTCGAAACCGAAACCAGTGAAAGCGGCCGATCTACAAGCTCACAAAACGTTGGTATCTGAAAAGTTTAGAGATTGTAGATCGGCTATTTTCAGAATTAAGTATGTCATACATTGCAAAAACATACCCTCTCAAATAAGCATTTCTTGTTATCTTTAACAATTGCACATGTATTCATTGATACAGTCTTGTTGTTTGCAATGCACTTTAAATGAAATCTGCACCAAGTGAGGCTTGAACCGGCAACCTTGAGGTGAGATAATACCATTTCACGCAAATAGCTGAAAAATCCTGGGTTTAAGTGTTTTTCAAACTGCTCAAAATTGCGGACAATCTAAGGGCGGAGCTTACTGGTCAAAGCGATGGATGTGTTCCTCATGAGTCAAGGCACAAGTGTAAGCAAGTTTCACGACTTTCGGACAAACGAGGCATGACTTTTGCCTGTTTAAAGTTTGCATTTAAAAAAAATTGCTATAGCGCCCCCCTTTGGCCAATTGGAGTGAGATTGTTTTCAGTGATATTTGGAATGACCCTCTACATTACTGCAAAGTTTCAAAGAAATGTGAGTCTGCATGTGTGTGTTAGGGGCAGATGAATAATTTTCATAAAACTGCAATAGTTAAAATCTATCTCCTCCTGGGATTTTTGAGTACTTTGCACGAAATTCTTTACACATGAACTTTGGACCTCTGCCGACGAGGTCAAAAGTCAGAGGGTGAAAGTTGTTCAGCATGAAGAGACGCATATGTGTATCCAAGTTTCATGGCTGTAGGTCAAACAGGGCATGAGTTGTACCTGTTCAAAGTTGGCATTTTGCTATAGCGCCACCTTTTGACGAAAGATTGTGAGAATTATTTCTTGATAGTTTTTCATGACCATCTACCATATGGCCAAGTTTCGTAAAAAGCATATGCACGGTTCAGCCAGAACTGCGAAAAGTGGCAGAAGAAAAAAGAGGGGAACATTAAGACAGGTCCAGAGCTGAGCTCTGGCCCCGTAATAACATAACTCTAACCTAACCCTAATACTAACCCTAAAACCGAAATAAAGAAACCAAAAACTGTGGGAAAAACGAACCCAATCCGCCCAGAACCGCGGAAAATTTTCGCGTGCGTGCATGAGGTGCGCATACCGCACCCCTAACCTAAAAGGTCTTCCCGCGGCTATGTGTGTGTGTGTGTGTGTGTGTGTGTGTGTGTGTGTGTGTGTGTGTGCGTGCGTGCGTGCGTGCGTGCGTGCGTGCGTGCGTGCGTGCGTGCGTGCGTGCGTGCGTGCGTGCGTGCGTGCGTGCGTGCGCGCGCGCGCGGCGCCGCGCGCGCGCGTGTGCGTGTATGTGTTCATCACAGATTAATTACCTTCACTGGCTGGTAATCAGGTGCTGTAGCAGGTCCCATGTGCGTCCCATGAGATAGACGGTTGACTGACCCAAACCATCTGGAATTCACTGGCAAACATTCCTGGTTCCTGATCCGTCTGCTCTCACCACTAACCTCCATGTTCACACTAACATCTGTCATTAGTTCCATCATTGGCTTCAGCATGCAAAAGTATTATACCAGGTACAAGCAATAGGATGATAATGTTGCCAAGTTCTCAGTGGTGGAAGAAGTACTCAGATATTTTGCTTAAGTAAAAGTACTAATACCACAGTATAAACATACTCTTTTACAAGTAAAGGGCCTGTGTTCAAAATGTTACTTGAGTAAAAGTACAAAAGTATTGGCATCAAAATATACTTAAAGCACCAAAAGTAAAAGTACTAAAATGTCTGAAAATAGCAGATCTACAAGCTCACAAAGCGTCGCGATGTGACGCGTTGTGATGCGTTGTGAGCTTGTAGATCTGCAATTTTCAAACATTTTAGTATAACATTGGGCTAAAGTGGTTAATGTATGTTTTATAATGTAATAATCTATACCTGCAAAGTAACTAGTAACTAAAGTTTTCAAATAATTGTAGTGGAGTAAAAGTACAATATTTGTCTCTGAGATGTAGTGGCGTAGAAGTAAAAGTACAAGTATAGACAATTGGAGATACTCAAGTAAAGTACAAATACCTCAAAATTGTACTTAAGCACAGTACTTGAGTATGTGTACTTAGTTACTTTCCACCACTGCAAGTTCTACAGTGGCTCTCAAACCTTTTTATTTTTATTTCAAGGATCCCCAGAAACTCTGAGAGTGTACAATCCATTTACACACTCAGAGTTACAGACCTGTAAAGGGTCACTTGAGAGGGTCCCTGGACCCCATTTTTTCTGTGCTAACGACAGTGGTGTAAAGTAACTAAGTACATTTACTGTACTTTTTTTTTTTACAGTACTTGAGTAATTTTGAGGTATATCTTACTTTACTGGAGTGTTTTCAGTACTTTTACTTCTAGCCTACTCCACTACATCTCAGAGGTAAATATTGTACTTTTACTCCACTACAATTATTTGAAAACTTTAGTTACTATATAGTTAGGCCTACTTTGCATATTTTGATTATTATGCCAAAACATACATTAACCGCGATGCCACGCATTGTGAGCTTGTAGATCTGCTATTTTCAAAGGATTTTTATACATTTCATACATTTGAAAACTTGTGAAATGGGACATTCTGCATAATGAGTACTTTCTACTTTTGGTACATTTTGATGGCAATACTTTTGTAATTTTACTAAAGTCAATTTTGAATTCAGGACTTTTACTATATGTAACAGAGTATTTCTTCAAACATCACTTTTACTTAAAGGTAGGATAAGTGATATTTTTTGGTTAAAACAAAAAGTTTTTTGTTAAAAGGTTAAAGCACTATATTCTGATAGTAATGATTGCTATAGAGTGTTTGTTCAGTAACAGGAGTCTCCCCGTCTCTCCAGCTCTTTAATAAACAGAAAATACATTTTCAGGTAGGTGACAAAATCTCAGCCAATCAGGAGAAAGTACCCATTTATCAGCTTCAATTTTATAGTGATCCAGTTCCAATTTTGTCTGCACATTTCTTGGTGTCTTCACTTTCAATTTAACTTGTTTAATCTATATCCTGATTGAGTTCTCTATCCTGATTGGATAAAATTGGAAATTAAACTGAAACTGAACTGAAAAGGCATTTTCTGTTTAATAAAGAGGTGGAGAGACATGGAGACTCCTGTTACTGAGCAAACACTCTATAGCGAGTACTATCAGAATATAGAGCTATTTAACACTTATTTTAACCAAAGAAAATCACTTACCCTACCTTTAAGTAAGAAATGTGAGTACTTTTTCCACCACTGGCTAACAACAGACACACAAATAACTACTTGTTTAATCAAATCTGAAATATTCATCTCTTTCACCCAATGAGCAACTACTGAGAGAAAGATTAAGTCTCCTAAGATCTTCCAAACAGCTCTGTTGTAAGGCTGTATTTCTTCCTGTTTTCACGGCTGTCTCGTCCGGTTGCTCATTTCCTTACATAATGATGTGTTTTCTTTAATCTCCGCTTGTCTCAGTGCAATTCAGACTCCTTTCTTCTTGTCCTTGTGTCCTCTGAAACGCATCATCTTCCCCCACTGGCCTTTTTTCTCCTTCATTGCTTTTACATGACGTGCCAACTCACCGTTGCCAGATCTTCGCGCAAGAAATAAGCAACGAGGTCTATGAAAACAAGGCCAAAAGAAGCGACTATTGGGCCACATGAGCACTTTAACCCATTAAGACCTGGAACATCTGTGTCACTTTTTCATTTGAGCTAAAAAGCATTATTTCACACTTTGGCTATTAAAAAATAGCAAATATACAAGCTCATAGCGCGGCACCGAGTGCCGCGCTACGAGCTTGTAGATCTGATTTTTGAAAAATCATGAAAATGTGTGCAAATCTTTGAATATATATTGTTTAAAGCGAACATTTTTAACTCTATTCTTTGCTTCCGGGGGTCCCTGGAACAAAACATTTTGAGATGGGGGTTGGCGGCCAAATACATTTTTTAGGGTCCTTGACATGAAAAAGTTTGAGCACCACTGATATAGCAACATACGTTTTTTCACAATACTGTTGGGATTTAGAAGACATTTGTAGGCTTCAGGTCTTAATGGGTTAAACATATTCTTTGAGACACACATACGGGTATTTCGGGGTGTGGCCGAATCCGACATTCCTTCACCGGGTGAAACAACACAGCTTTCACCAATGGAATTGCATTACGGAACGTACACATTCTTACATTTTATGGGTTTATTTCGTCACAGTGCAACATAGAGCACCGAAGTCTGACGTCACTGCCACTAGAGGGCACTGTTTCACGGGTTCGTGACTTTATCTTTTGTGTTGAAATCCCCATTTGGGAATCTTAGATCACGTCATATAAGAACTGTGTTCCAAACATAAACACACCACCCTGGCGTTTTTGTCGGGGGGTGGCTCTGAATCGTTTATGATATTCATTCATATTTGATACAGCCTATTTCTGGCGAAAATGGAATTAATTAATTAATTAAGTACCGTAAATTTCGGACTATAAGCCGCGACTTTTTTTCCATTTTCGACCCTGCGGCTTATATAACGGTGCGGCTTATATATGTACAAATCATTCAATTTAGCTGCTGCGGCTTATATTCAGGTGCGGCTTATAGTGCGAAAATTACGGTACTACTTCCGGGTCTGAAATCACTGCCCCTACAGCAACCGCGTTCATGGGAAATGTAGTCTTTGGGTTGTTTGACTCGTTTCTAGTGTTTATATTGTGTTACATTTACACATTTACACCTTCAGTCAATGCTTCATATCCATATGAGTAAAATCGCCAGGGTGGTGTGTTTATTTTTGGAACACAGTTCTTATATGAAGCGATCTAAGATTCCCCAATGAGGATATCAACACAAAAAGTAAAGCCACGAACCTGCGGAAAAGCGCCCTCTACTGGCAGTGACGTCAGGACTTCGGTGCTCTATATGGTAAAGTATTGTAGTGCAGGTCATTGCAAAAAACAAACACCGATATTTACTCGCAACCCATAAAAATGTGTCAGCGATCCAAAGATGGGTCCCGACCCACTGGGAAACAGTGCTCTAGAGATTGTCAACCGCCCACCTAGCATCCTGTTGTCAGGTGCCACTGAAGTTCTAACGCGGCTCCCACACCATTGTGAAGTGTTTCTTATTGTCATCCTGCTTATGCATATGGATACACACTTTATTCGTGTTCTGACTGAATGCTGGGGTATAGGCTATTTATCCTGCCAAGATGAAACTACAGAAATCGTGGAATGTCCTTCATGTGCGTGTGACGTGCCGCAATTCACGGGCGAGAAGCGTCCCATTGTTTACAGTGATTAAATCCAATCTACTCGGCTAGACGTGTTTTTGCATACAGGTAAATGAGACAGGAGAGAGACGTTAAAACGTGACACTGGAAAAAAAGAAGTCACACCGTTTAGTCAGGTAATTGGGTGACCTTTTGTTTTGAACATGAAAGGTGTTGACGATGCTGCAAAAAGAGTGAGGGGGGAAGGGGGAGACTAAATGAATTGAAGGCAATCTGTATTATTCAGCTGCATCTGACTTTGATGTCATGATTCATACTTGCATTGATGGACACTTGGGAGGACAGATGGCTTAGTGTTTTGTAATAGGCCTATCTGGGGCGTGTGTGTGTGTGTGTGTGTGTGTGTGTGTGTGTGTGTGTGTGTGTGTGTGTGTGTGTGTGTGTGTGTGTGTGTGTGTGTGTGTGTGTGTGTGTGTGTGTGTGCCGTTGCTGTCGGGCAGAAATCTCTTATATCCAGTGGTGTAAAGAGTAACTAAGTACATTTACGTACTACATTAAGTACAATCTTAAGGTATTTTTTACTTTACTGGAGTATTTACTATTTTCAGTACTTTTACTTCTAGGCTACTCCACTACATCTCAGAGGCAAATATTTTACTTTTACTCCACTACAATTATTTGAAAACGTTAGTTACTAGTTACTAAACCTATATACATTTCGGCCATTTTCAAAATATTTTTATACTTTTGAAAACTTGTGAATTGGGACATTCTGCACAATGAGTACTGCTACTTTTGATACTTTAAAGGAGGATTTCACCAAAAAAATTACTTATTTTCTATCAATTTCACGCCCCATGAAGCCTTGAATTCATGGATTTTTTTTGGTTTTTGTGGCATTCCTAAGCCAATAATTTGATGACCGGGTGTGTATCCGGTAGGAGACACAAATAATCTACTTTGTGTCTCCTACCGGATACATTAGGTAGGAGACGGGAATCAAATTATTGGCTTAGGAATGCCACAAAAACAAAAATAAATCCATGGATTCAAGGCTTCATGGGGTGTGCAATTGATAGAAAATAAGTCATTTTTTGGGTGAACTACTCCTTTAAGTACATTTTGATAGCAATACTTTTGTACTTTTACTTAAGTAAATTTTGAATTCCGGACTTTTTGCTTGTAACCGAGTACTCTTACATTGCAGTATTGATTATTTTACTTAAGTAAAACATTTGAATACTTTTTCCACCACTGCTTATCTCCATATTCTAACTTTTTTGTGTTCAAAAGCAGCAGAACCGCAACATTGAAACGCGGTGCGAAGCGATGCATTTTGAGCTTGTAGATCTGCTACTTTTGTTATTTTTTTATTTGCATCCTGTAAAGTAACGGTTTTGGACATATGAGGTTTTCACCCGACAGATTCTATATAGAATAGATACACACAATGCACAATACACGGATGGATAATATTTACATAATATGTAAATATTATCCAGTATAGGATAGTCAGTATAGGAACCATGCACAGGTCGCCTTCACATACTTCAAAGTGTGCTATGATTAATCATTAATGTACACTTTATACCATATATTGTTGTTGTTCTTTATTGTCTCTTTGTTAATGCTGTTATTGCTGCTGTCAAGGAACCAAAACCAAAGATTTGTTCTCCTGTGTACTTATTATATAAGATATAATAATGTATATAAGGTATAACAATAACATTCTTGAATAAACTGCAGATTTATTATCTTTTGCATTACCTCTATTTGTCCTGTTTTACTCCAGTGAACTAGAAATATCTTCAATATGTAAAAACCGGGGGTCCGTGGCACAAGATATTTTCAGATGGGGGGAATTCCGCGGCCAAATACATATCAATTTGTGGGTCCTAAAAAACATGGTCAACAAGACAATCTGCTGCTGCTCAAACCGACCATCAGAATGTGGAAGAAAGGCGATATAAACGACTGTGAACGTGGCACGGATGTTGGTGTAGAGCTGTCACGATTTACAAATTTAAGTTGACGATTAATTGTCACTCAAATAATTGCGATTAAAAATGTAATTGTGTGTTTGGCGTTGAACATTGCAATTTTTGACTAGGCTTCGTAATCACAAATTGCACAGGACAGATTTGACAAATAACTTATAAGAACTAACTAACTTACAAATAACTAAATAAATTATTGACATATTTAAACATTTTAGACATGTAAAAATAGCAGCGATAGCAGATCTACAAGCTTACAACGCGTCACTTCGTGACGCGTTGTAAGCTTGTAGATCTGCTATTGCTGCCTATTTTCATATTTGAAAATGTGTGAACATTCTTCAACATGGAAACGATTATGACGATTATGCAAAACTAATTGCGATTATCTCAAATAATTGCGAATAGACGATTATGTAATAATTGTGACAGTCCTATGTTGGTGCCAAACAGGCTGGTAGTACAGTCTGAGTATTTCAGCAACTGCTGATCTACTGGGGGTTTTCACGCACAACCGTGTCATGGGGTTTACAGAGAATGGTGCGAAAAGGAGAAAAGACCCAGTGAGCAGCAGTTCTGTGGGCGAAAATGCCTCGTTTGATGCCAGAGGTCAAAGGAGAACGGCCAGGCTGGTTTGAGACGATAGAAAAAAGCCAAAAGCAACTCAAATAAATAACCACTCGTTACAACCAAGATATGCAGAACAGTGTTGATTTCGTCGGCTGAAACTATGACGAACATTATTATTACAATGTTTGTCGACTACCTTTTTTCACTGATGAAAACAAAACAAAAACTAAGTTACAATGACTAAGACTAAGACTAAATATATTGACAATTTCGCCAATAATTAAAAACTAGACTAAAATGTCAGTGAGGGACTAGTGGAGAAGAGATCCAGTAGAACTAAAAGACAAGTCATTTTATGTTTGGTTGCGCTTGGGTGTTGCGCTCTGAAAATACCAGACCTACAAGCTCACAACTCGTCGCTGCTCACGTTGTGAGCTTGTAGATTGGCTATTTTCAGCATGCAACCAAGTGTAGAATCAGCCATTATGACGCCATCAAGGCACCGCCAAAATACATTATAGTCGATTCGAGTCAGCTGTAGATTTAGTCGACAATGATCTTATGATATTTAGTCGACTAAAATATGACTAAAACTAAATGGAATTTTATTCAACAGACTATGATTAAAACTAAATACAAATTTGCTGTCAAAATCAACACTGCTCTGAATGCACAACACGTCAAACCTTGAGGCAGATAGAGGCTACAGCAGCTGAACGCCACACTGTCTGCTACTCCTGTCAGGGAAGCTGAGGCTACAATTCACACAGAATCGCCAATATTGGACAATTATAGAAAATTGGAAAGACATTGCCTGGTTTGATGAGACTCGATTTCTACTGCAACATTCGGATGGTAAGGCTCACAATTTTGGCGACAAACATGAAAGAATGGATTCATCCTGCATCTGTATCAACAGTTCACCCCAGCTTTCAATAAACTGATGCCAGAGTCAAGTTCCGTTCTCTGCACCAAACCTGTTGTGATGATAAAACACAGAAAGTGGCCTGTTGGTTTGTTGCATAACGTCTCTGTCGGATTGAATCCTCATGTGTCCAAACCGTTCCTTTTTTTTCACTTTTCGGGATTCAAATTCAAAAACGGTAAAAGTAGCAAATCTAAAGAACTCGAAACGTGTCTTTTCGCATCGCGTTTTGAGCTTGTGGATCTACAGTTTATGATACTTTTGTGTGACCCTGTAGTATGATCAAGTAGGTTGTTAATTTATGAAAAAACACAAAGTTAAAACACGGAGATAAGGGGTTTCTGCCCTGACGATAACTGGGTTGTTCCTGTGGAGGTCTGGCATTGGAATGTAGAGCGCCTCCTCATGCTCGCTGGCCCCGAGATGTCACGCCAATTATCTGACACAGTGGGAGCAGACCTATTTGCAGAGGAGACTTCTTAAAATAAAGAGCGGCGAGTCACGGCCTATCTGTCCGTCCTCTCTGGACCCTGAGTGGACGGACGGCGTACATCGCCCACGTGTCACGTCCCGCGGTGACCCTGCGGCGACTAGCGTTGCCAGATTTTTGCGAGAGAAATGAGCAACTGCAGGTCTATGAAAACAAGCCCAAAAGAAGTGACTATAACTCATGCGCACGACCAACATTTACAAACAACTTTACAGAAAAACAAGCCCAAAGTCACTGGTAATAAAGCAGACTTGGCAACACTGGCTGCTGCAGCTATAGGCTAATCATGGAAAGGGACCGTGGTTCCAAAACAATGGGTCGGGTCCCATTTTTTGGGTAGCGGACACATTTGTATGGGTCACAACAAGTAAATATCATCTTCTTTTTCTTTTTTTTACGTTACGTAAGATTTTTCAGAACTTAAAGTCAAGCATTTTTCAAAAGAATCTAAAAATAATTCTGAAATAAACAAATTCCAGATGAAATAAACGTTTAAGAAATAGTGAAAATAGCCATTCTGCAGCTCAGCTCACAAAAAGTGTCACATTGCGATGTGCTGTGAGCTTGTTTATTGGCTACAAGCTCAGACACCCTTAAAAAAAAAATACAAAATACCGTATGAATTAATCACTTAAAGGGGAAGACCACCCATTTTCAATATTTAACTATGTCATTAATATAGCATAAAGGAGTTGTGTGGAAATAAGAAAAATTTTAAATGTTAAAAATTTTAAATGTTAAACCCAAATTGATTTTGGGTTTAACATTGCAAATTACACCATGATGAGTCATCACGGTGTAATTTGCAATGTTAAACCCAAAATCAATTTGGGTTTAACATTTAAAATTTTTAACATTTAAAATTTTTCTTATTTCCACACAACTCCTTTATGCTATATTAATGACATAGTTAAATATTGAAAATGGGTGGTCTTCCCCTTTAAGCCTCACTTACTGTAAGTGATTAAAGGGATATTTCACTTTAAAAAAAACTTTTGGTCATTTTATCGTCTACTCAGGCTTTTGTGATTCCCCAGACCGTTTTTAAGTTGCTTGATTCAGTATTTAGATATTTTATATTCATTTTATCAGACACGCCCCCTTCCTATACAAACCCATTATAACTTCAAACTCCATTTTTAACATGTTAGATTCATCAAAAACACCCGTCCTTGGTTCTGGTGACTCACCCTTTCCTCCTAATATGCGAGGGGGCTGTGTTTTTTCGATTACTTTTTTTTTTTAATTTTCTTTTATTATTATTCTTTTTTTTTTGTATTACATTTTTTTCATTTCCCCCCAAAAATTTGAATCCCTTTAAGTGTTTTTTTAGTAAGTTTGCGTCCCAGAGAGACACACAATGTCTCTTTGAAAAAAAAACTAAAATGTTGTGAACCCTGCTAGTCAAATACACGAGGAGGGCACACCAGCATTGAGGAGGTGCTGACCATGATAGACATAAATGGTTAGAAGGAGGAGGAGGCCGCACAGCTCCTATAGCCAACATGCAAAAACACATTTATTTAAATGTACAAAACACCAACGTGGTTTGAGAACCCTGCCAGTGACACTGAGTGTCAATCACCAGACATGAAGCACAACCCCCCTTCCACTCTGCTGTCTCTTCACCCGTATATACTCCAGTGTGATTAGATTCCAAAATGTCACAAATACAAACCAAAAATAAGAATGACATTTTAACTGAGAGCTCACAAAATATGTATTGGTGAAAGCAGGCTGTTTATTATGACTGAGATGAGGATTATCCACTGTCATTGATTGCCAATTAAAGATTCACCCTGGCAGCTGTGAAGACTGTTGGTTCATATCCAGGAAACAACACTTGTTCTGTCTGTCTGTCTGTCTGTCTGTCTGTCTGTCTGTCTGTCTGTCTGTCTGTCTGTCTGTCTGTCTGTCTGTCTGTCTGTCTGTGGAACTCTGCCAGTGGTCTCAAATCTCTCTCAAAATGTACTTGAGTAAAAGTACAAAAGTATAAAATCTTTTGAAAATAGCAGATCTACAAGCATGAATCGGCTATTTTCAAATGGCCGAACTGCATGTTGGGGTGAAGTGGTTAATGTATGTTTTGTACTAATAATCAAAATCAACAAAGTAACTAGTAACTAAGGGTTACGTAGGTAACCCCAGTTTTCTTAGTTTCGTAGTAAGAAACTTACTTATGGGATATCCCATATATCCCATATTACTCTCTGTGCCATCGCCCTCTGGCGATGGCACAGAGCACAACACATGAGCTCCCGGAAACAATCTTCGAATGGACAGGGTTCTGTGACGCAAACTGGAAACCGGTTGGGTTATAAAGCCCCCAGCGTCACCAGGTTCGTCCTCTGATACCCTTCACTCTGCACGCTAGTCGAAGCGCACAGAAGGGGTCTCCGGTAAGTTTCTTACTACGAAACTAAGAAAACTGGGGTTACCTACGTAACCCCTAGTTGTTCTTTTCGTTTCTACATAAGAAACTTACTTATGGGACACATAGACCCCCCTGGGGAGTCCCAGGAGCAACCCTATCCAACCTGTACGCCCCAAGGTCAAGAGGTCATGCTTCCCGGCAAGACCCCGACCCCCAGACGCATGACCCAAAAGGTCATAAGGAAGGGAAACGAGACAGGAGCCCATCAGATGAACCTGACCTCCCCCTGAAAGAGAGTCAGGCTCCTGTCCCCACCTCCCATCCCCAGGCCTGGCCTAGCCGGCCCCAGGGAAACAGAAAGGAGACCACCGGTCAAGGGAAGAGAAACCAGCCAAAGCCAGTGCCGGTCTCCCCTGACCATAGTCTCACCCCATCCCGACCACGAATGACACTCCAGGTGCCATCACGGTCGAGCCAGGGCCACAGAGGTAAACCCTCTGTCAATACTCCACGCCGGACAGCCAGCGACAATAACTGTGTCCCCAAGGGACATGTATCACCGGTCCAACCACCTCCGGTCGTTCACCGACCCCTCACGGGCGACCCACAGGTCCAAATCCCCGGGGAACTCGTGAAACACCTCATCCCCACCTTGCCTCAGAAGATCTCTGAAAAGCGGGAGAGGCCAGTGTTCAGTGTAGAGGAGAGGAGCGATCTCCGACCTCCATACTCCCCATGCTGGGGCCACCAGCAGGACCGTCCTACCTTGGACCCTGACCCGCTCCAGAACGGACAGGATCAGTTCCAAAGGTGGGAAAGCATACAGCAGAACGTCCGGCCAGACGTGTGCCAACGCGTCCACTCCCAAGGAAGTGAAGAAAAGAATCGTGGACACTTTGCGTTTCCCCTGGACGCAAACAGGTCAATTCGAGCCCGACCGAACCGGAGCCAGATCAGGCCCGCCACCCGCAGGTTGAGAGACCACTCCCCGTACCGAAGTTCGCCCCTAGACAGCAGGTCCGCCCCGCTGTTGAGGAGACCCGGCACATGGGAGGCGCATAACGATGCTAGACGCAATGTACTCCATAGCGTAAGTTCGCGTGCCAAATTGTCCAAAACAACAGAGCCCAGGCCCCCTTGTTTATTGACATAGCACATCGTCGTGGTGTTATCCGTTCTAACCAGAACATGACATCCCACAATGCGGTCCTCGAACCGTCGGAGGGCGAGGAAGACCGCCAGCAACTCCAAATAGTTGATGGTGGTATACCTTCTGAGCAGAAGTCCACACCCCCCTGGCTGAGTAACCGTCGTGGACAGCTCCCCAACCTAAGAGGCTAGCGTCTGTGGTAATCACCTTACGTGACACCACCTCGCCCATCCTGACTCCACCGGACAGGAAGGACGCCTGTGACCACGTTTGCAACGTCGTCACTCACCGTGTATTCGTATATTTTGCCTTCAAAGCCAAAACGCAGGAACTACCGGTGCGCAGGGTAGATTGGGACGTGAAAATAGGCATCTTTCAGATCTATACTCGTCCACCAATCCCCCTGACGTATCGATCGCAACAACTTGGCCGTTGTTAGCATTCAAAATTTGAAGGTCGTCAGAAACCTATTTAAACCTTTTAGGTTCAGAATAGGTCTCACGACCCCCCCTTTCTTTTTCACCAGGACATATTCCGAATAGAAACCTAGCCGGCTCTGATTCGGAGATAATTCTCTGATAGCACCCTTGCTCAGCAGAGACACAACTTCCTCCCGTAGCGTCACAGCCGCCTGGCCTGACGCTCGGGAGAAAATAACCTCGTCCGTCAGGGGAGGTCTACAGGAAAATTGCAACCTATATCCTCTCGTAACGGTACGTAGTACCCAAGGATTCGGTCTGCAAGCTTCCCACTGCGCCAGGCAGCGAGCCAGAGGGTTCGTGGGGCCGGAGGGGGTCAATGACGTCATCAGCTCCGAAGAGCGCTGCCTTGTTACCAAGGTAACCGGTGAAACTGCCGGCCCGACTGGAGTAACCAGTGGGAGGGCGTCCACGGGGGGCAGCAGCGGCCTCCTCCGTCCGTGTCTCAACGGACGTGAAGAACTCACCGCTTCGGAGGACGAGCCCGTTTCCATGGGAACCGGAGGCGTCGACACTCCTTTCGACGAGACAGTGGAACCCTTACGTGGCTGAGGTTTTACCCGGAACGAAACTCCCGTCCCTCTCGGGGAGAGTTGAAGGGGTAACGCCGGGTTCCGTCGGTCCGTCAACTTCCGCCTCTTGACGACCGCCATCTTAGGGAGGTCCACTGGGGCGGGCCTCTTGTGCGGAGACGTTGTTGCTACACGGAACAAACCTTCCGTCCAACTCGGGGAGTTTTGACGGTGCAACACCGGGGCTGACTGAAAAACGCATTTCCACCCTCCCTCGTCCGCCATTTTAGGGCATTTGAGGGAGGCCGCCATTTTGGCTCTCGACCGTCCTACAGATGAACTTTGCAGCCATCTGCCGGACGGAAGAGGGAACTGCAAAGTCGCAGTTGGAAATGTTTTACTCACAGAAAGCCCCGGTTTCACATCGTGAAAACAACGCTCTATAGACATTTGATTCATAGCAGAAAGAGGTACTACCTGCGATTGATTCATCATGTTCATGGCACGCACAGGAGTTATCCCTGCAGTGTTCGGAATGCCGTCCAGGGTGCAAACCGAACACTGAGGGCTCATAGCATAACTTCGAGGACAGGGCACCCCACCGGGGTGCGATCCGCCTCTAACATTAGCATGAGAAGGAATGAGCATTTTTGGTTTTGGCAACAGGTTTATTCCACACACACAAAGCACATTACACACATTTGACTGAAAGGACAGCATGGCAATTAAATTGTATTTTTTAGCGTCTCTTATAGTCTCTGTGTTCCCGCGGAGCCACCCGTGGCCCTGTCCGTCGGGGCAAGAAGAGCGCCAGTGCCGGTCCCCAAGTGGGGAGCTGACCCCGCATAATACCGGCCAAGTGGCCGTGACGGGATCAGCCATAGACCGTCACTTACCCCTCCCTTTGCGACCAGCCCTGAGGTCCTTTCGGGGGGGTTTTACCGGAGGGGGGGTTTCGGAGTCCTTGCGCTTCCTCACGTCCCCCACGCCGAAGGAGCCGCAGGGACGTTCCCAGGAGTTGGTTCTGGCGGAGGACGACCTGGACGCTCCTCGCCTGCGTCCAGCGACGGCGGTGGCGAGGAGACCTGCGGTCGCCCCTCGCCTCTGCTGCTCCTCCGCCTGTGTCCTCCCGATCAGGTCCGTGCTGCTGTCGAAGAGGTTGTGGGCCTGGAGGGGAAGAGCGAGAAGTCCTGTAGACACATCCGCCCCCGCAGTTGTGGCCAGGTCCAACCACTGGGCCCTCTCCAAGTCCGCTGTGAGGGCCATGGCTCGACCTGTCCACATCTGGCTCTGGCAGGTGCAGAGGATGGCTATCTGCACCAGCCTGTCCAGCTCCGTTGCATCCTCCACCCACTCTCTGTGAACCGCTGCCGCAGACATCCCGTCCACCAGGGGTTTGGCCACCAGCTCTTTAAGCCTGACGGCGGCCGACCCCTGCAGCAACGACACCACGTTGAGCGCCTCCGCAGCCGAGCCCGAGGCCTTGTAGAGAGCGTTGAGGGCCGCGGTGCGATCTTGCCTGGCATGCTCGGCGAAGATGGGCCGATGTCCCGGGCCAATTCCCACCGAGCCTCTCCTCGCCCTCTCGATTCTTATGGCCAGAGCAGCGTCAGTGGGGGGAAGGCCTACGACCCCCAGGTCCGCCCCGGAGAGGATCTTGGTCGCGAACCCAAGCCGCTCCGGTTCCCCCCTACCTCGCCGCCAGGAGTGGTGCAGGGCTGCACGGACTCCCGCCGCCTCGGGCAGGAGTTTTGGTAAGACCTGCCGGGGAGCGAGGGGCGTCAGGCCCTGGAATCCTGGGATGGGGGCCCCGACTGAAGCCCTCGCCGCCTCCATCGGCTGCTCCAGGCCGCATCTGGATATAGCCCGTCGTAGCACCGCCGACACGGGCTCGAGAGGCTCCCTCACCAGGTTAGGAGCCATCGCCCACGGTGCTGCCTCCTCTCGCGCTGGCGTAGGCACAGGAGGCCCCGGACTGGACCTCGGGGCCTCCTGTGCCCAACGGGAGGAGGGTCCGGCCTCCACCTCGTCCTGTGAAACCTCTCCTATCCCGAAGTCCTCTCCATCAGAGCCCCCCTCAGGCGTCGGAGTGTCGCCCCAGGCGAGGACGGAGAAGGAGGGGGAGGAGGGAGGCAAGCAGGCCCCGGCTGGTGGCCCGCTGGCCTCGGCTGGAGCTGCGTGGTCCGGCGTAGGCGACGAAGAAGCCTCTCCCCGGACTTTCCTCCTGGCTCCGCTGGATCGTGGCGCATCCTGCAGTAGGCCTGACTCGAGGCCTGTGCTTCCCACCGACGCCGTGTGGCCCATGGCGAGGCCAGCGTCGGTGTTAGCAGTACCGCTGGAGGCCACCAGGCCCTTGGCCGTCCTGAGGCGGCACTCCAGCTGGTGGACCGTGAAGTCGTCACAAGGTCTGCATGCGTCCTCATCGCCTGCGTGGTGCAGGGCGAGCCACGCATGGTTGGGCCTCCATCTTCTTTTCCTCCAGTCATCACGAGGCAGGTAAACGCAGCTAGGCTAACCCAGCCTCCTTCCGCCTATTAGCTTAACACGGCCTGTAGTCTGGCTAGCGGCGTTAGCTAACTTCTTAGCTCGTGGAAAGACTGAGAGGACAGGAAAAGTAACGCGGGAGCGTTTTAATCTAACAACGATAAACTGATTAGATAACGAAAACGCCCGTAGAGCGACACTGGGTGCCCTCGCTATGGGTTTTGTTGGGATTCGTCGAAGTTTATCGCGGTTGCTAGTCGTGTTGTCTTCAGGACTCGTGCGCATTCGCTGCTAGCAGAGTGAAGGAAGAGGACGAACCTGGTGACGCTGGGGGCTTTATAACCCAACCGGTTTCCGGTTTCCGGTTTGCGTCACAGAACCCTGTCCAATCGAAGATTGTTTCCGGGAGCTCATGTGTTGTGCTCTGTGCAATCGCCAGAAGGCGATGATATCCCATAAGTAAGTTTCTTATGTAGAAACGACAAGAACAACTAAAGTTTTCAAATAATTGTAGTGGATTAAAAGTACAATATTCGCCTCTGAGATGTAGTGGAGTAGAGTAAAAGTACTGAAAACTGGAAATGCTCCAGTAAAGTAAAAAAAATACCTCAGTACTTGAGAACATGTACTTAGTTACTTTACACCACTGGTCTGTGGAACTCTGCCAGTAGTCTCAAATCTCTCAACGATCATTGAATCAGCCTAACATGGTGAGCTATAGTTTTGAAAGCCTCTTATCAAGTTGAACGGATGGCTAAAGGGAACCAAGTTGGACTTCGTCCAGAATGGTGGGTGTTCCCAGTGGTGTAAAGTAACTTAGTACATGTACTCAAGTACTGTACTTAAGTACAATGTGGGGGTATTTTTTCTTTACTGGAGTATTTCCAATTTTAAATACTTTTACTTTTACTTTACTCCGAGTCTCGCTTTGGATACATTGACCACTAATATTATTGTACACTCTGGGGTGCCGTGCGGATCCACCCCAACCCGGGGGGCCGTGTCGATCTACCCTGAACTGGATCCCTGCAACTAGCCTGCTGCGCCGAGCCGGCTCCGAGCCCTACAGCTGCCAGCCGGTATTAGCCGCTAGCAGTAGCTAGTTTGACAGCTACTTTCCACCGACGGGAGACTACCGACGCATCCCTACCCAGAGTGCTCTCATTGTGTGCCATCTCTCCGCACCGGGTCGCCGTTTAGGCGACCCTCGCGGGTAAGTTTCTTTCTGCACTGCTATCACCCCTCAACGCCTCCTGCTAGTCTGCAGCTATTCTGCCTATATTATCTTTTACTGGCCAAAGTGCTTTTTTCCCTTAGCCACCATCATTACCACAATGCCGCCACTCACCTCGTCATCCGGATGCGATGGCTGTCTCCGGCTGGCCCAGGAGATAGCCGAGCTGAAGCTACGTGTAAACCGGCTTCTCCAGATCCGTGAGGACGAGGTCATGCTAGACTCCTTCTGCGCTGTTGACCCCCCTCCAGCCCCCGAGGCTGCTTCACCGGACCCCGAGGTCTTCGTTGGACCTGCTGCTAACACCTCCGATGCCTGGCCCAAGACGAGAGAGTTTGACGACACCATCCCGGCCCACCCCGGTGCTTGGTCCCGAGCCGGGGCCAGACCCAAGTGTCCAGCTTTGGTCAGCTCCACCCCAGTCCCTTGGACAACAGTCTCCCGGGGGAAAAATGGAGCTCCGTGCCCCCGCTCCCCTCCTCCCCCTCCACCCTCCACTCACAACAAGTACTCCCTCCTAGCCATAGAAGATTTCCCACCGATCCCGAACCCAAAAAACACCCCTGGTGTGGCCTCAGAGCCACCGGTCTATGGCCAGGAAAATGACCGTCACCTGCTGCTCAAGGCGGCGGTCCGTCGCCAGTCTGGGAGTCGGTTTTCGCCTCAGCCCCTGGCGAATAAGTCCATGTCCCCCACACCGGCCACTCATTTTGGCCCCCCATTACCCCCCCCATCCCAGCAGCAGCCACCCACCCCACTAGCCAAAATAGTGGTTTCTATACTCCCATCCAAAATCCCCCCCCTCATATCTCCTACAGCGGTGATCGTGGGGGATTCCATTATCAAGCACACCCGCTTCCCTAATGCAATTACTCGCTGTTTTCCAGGTGCCACTATTTCCACTATTATAAACAAACTCCCCGGTCTCATTGAGTCACTCCCAGCATCAGTCTCCAAACTCATCGTCCATGTAGGGACGAATGACACAGCTCTCCGCCGTTCAGAGGAGTTAAAGGCGAACTTCCTACGCCTAGTTGATGTCCTCACTGAGAGTGGATTGTCTTTTTTCATCTCGGGTCCCATTCCAATAGCCGCCCGTGGCGACGAGAGTTTTAGCAGGATCGCTAGCCTTAACACCTGGCTCCACCGTCTCTGTCGCACTCACGCTTTTAATTTTATTGACAATTTTAACTTGTTCTGGGGCCGCTCGTCCTTCTATTGTAGTGATGGGCTTCATCCAAACGACCTAGGTAGCAAGGTTTTAGCGGCCAATATAGCCATTAACCTCCGTTATTGTGTCCAGCTGTTGGCCTGTCCAGAGGAGTCCGCCACAGAATGACGTCCTCCCGGTCCCTGCCCCCAACACAACAGTTCCGCCCCATCTCCTAGCCCTCATTCCATCGGGCTTGGACCAAAACTCACAGACTCAACACACAACGTCATGACCACCAAACATGTGGTTTACACACCCCACTTTAACAATATTAGCACCATCATCACAAGTAGATCTCACAAGCCGCTGTTACTATTAAATAGAAGGTCACACCTGGAAAATTTATGTTCATTGACCCACACACATGCCATCTCTACATCTTTGGAACGCCCCCCACAACCACGGCCCGATACCATACCAGTAAAATTTGCCCTATTTAATGCCCAGTCATTAAGGAGTAAGACATTTATTTTAAATAAAAATGTTGTATCTCGCCAACTTGATTTTTTATTTTTAACTGAAACATGGCTACATACTGGTGAGCTCTCTCCACTTGGGGACCTCTGCCCTCCCCATTGTAGCGTTTTTAATGCACCAAGGTCCAGTCGAGGTGGTGGCTTAGCCATTGTTTTTAAGGACACTTTTAAATGTAAACTATTACCAACTGATACATTTGTATCCTTTGAAGTACAGCTGCTTAAAATACATTTCACCACCCCTATTTTATGCGCCCTTGTTTATAGACCACCAAAGTCAAATGGCAATTTTATTGAAGAATTCTCTGACCTGCTCTCTTTTATGGCGTCTCGCTCAGAACATCTGCTGATCGTAGGTGATCTAAATGTACACGTCTGCTTCCCAGAAAAGCCTATGGTAAAGGACTTTTTTCACATTATGGACTCTTTTAATCTGGTACAATCTGTGTCTGGGCCCACACATGATAAGGGCCACACATTGGACCTAGTTTAATCAACTGGTCTGCACATTTCCAACACTGACATTTTTAAGATTGGTGTCTCTGACCACTGTATGATTGTGTTTGAATCCCTGTTGCCATGTCCTCCCTCTCCTCCATCTCCGTCACACTATCTCGCCCGCTCTATCAACCCAACCACTGCCACAAAATTCTCCAACTCACTCATGCGCTCCCACTCATCTCTTATCTCCGAGACCATTATTTCACCTATAAACACAGAGAACCTAGTTTCATTTTTCCATTCTATCACTTCAAACACACTGGACATTGTAGCTCCTTTAAAATCTGTCAGACGCAAGCGTGATGCGGTTGGTACACCGCGGCTAAATGAGTCCACTCGCACTTTAAGACAGGCCTGTAGGCAGGCTGAAAGAAAATGGAAGAAAGACAAACTGCAGATCTCCTATGAAATCCTCAACAAATGCCTAAAGACTTATCAAACCTCAGTAAAGACAGCCAAGTCTGAATATTATGCTGACCTAATAAACACTTACTCCAATCGACCACAAATACTCTTCAAAACCATAAACACCATTTTAAACCCTGCTGCCTCCGTTGCCATTACTCCCGCTCCCGATTTCAATACATGTGAGAAGTTTCGAAACTTTTTTACAGACAAAATAAATAATATCAGAGCACTCATCTTACCTCCAGCATCATATCACGCTGTAATCCATCTCTCATCAAGCCATTTTTGGGACTTCCTACCTGTGTCCTCCTCCTTCCTGTCTGAGGTGGTCTCCCACTTAAAACCCACCTCCTGCCCCTCTGACAGTATTCCCTCTCGCCTCTTCAAGGAGGTTTTCATCACCATCTGTCCCCTCATTATGGCCATCATCAACAGCAGTCTGGAAACGGGAATCGTCCCCTCCAGTTTTAAGCATGCCACCATTCAGCCATTACTCAAAAAAACAGGCCTTGACCCCTATGACAACAATAACTACAGACCCATCTCTAAGCTGCCATTTCTCTCCAAAATTTTAGAAAAAGTCGTTTTCGCACAGGTCTCATCATACCTCAACTCCTTCTCTATCTTGGACAAATTCCAATCCGGTTTCAGAATCCAACATAGCACAGAATCTGCACTGCTAAAAGTTTATAATGACATTGTTTTAACAGTTGACAACGGATCCTGTGCCATTTTAATCCTCCTTGACCTTAGTGCAGCTTTTGATACGATTGATCACATTACTCTTTTAAAACGCTTGGAGGATGAGGTTGGTTTTAAGGGTACAGTTTTAAAATGGTTCGCCTCTTATTTACAGGACAGGTCTTTTAATGTACAAATTGGAAACTGCCCCTCATCCTCAGCCCCCATTACATGTGGCATCCCTCAAGGATCAATTTTAGGACCTCTTCTGTTCTCTCTGTATATGCTCCCCATTGGCGCCATCTTCCATAAGCACAATATTAATTATCATTGTTATGCCGACGACACACAATTTTATGTACCAGCCACACCCGATAACACCAGCTCACTCACCAATCTTTTTAACTGCCTGGAGGACATAAAAGCTGGATGGCAGCTAATTACCTCCAGCTAAATGAGAGTAAGACTGAGGTAATCGTTTTTGGCCCTCCAACCTCAACCGCTCGTCTCTCTCAAGCACTTGGCCCCCTTAAGGCAAATTCAAACAGCCCTATAAAAAACTTAGGTGTCTTCTTTGACCCAGCCCTTAATTTTAATAAACAGGTTAGTAGTGTTGTCAAGGGCAGTTTTTACCAGCTCAGAACCATAGCCAAACTAAAACCCATTTTAACACACACCGACCTAGTCACAATAACCCATGCCTTCATCACCTCTCGTTTGGACTATTGCAATTCCCTATATCTGGGGTTACCCCAGTCCACCATCTCCCGGCTACAATTGGTTAAAAACTCAGCTGCTAGACTCATCACTGGAACGAAAAAAAGAGAACACATCACCCCTGCGCTGGCTCAACTGCACTGGTTACCAGTAAAATATAGAATTGATTTTAAAGCACTGCTCTTTGTTTTTAAAGCTCTCAATGGCCTAGCCCCTCCATACATCTCTGATCTGCTCCATAAATCTCCTGCCACTAGGTTACTCAGATCATCCACCCAGAAACTCCTTTCAGTTCCCTCAACAAACCTCATTACCAAAGGTGACCGGGCTTTCTCCGTGGCTGCACCTATACTCTGGAATAATCTCCCGTTTCACATTAAGATAAGTCCCACTATTGAGATTTTTAAATCAAAACTGAAGACCCACTTTTTTACTCTTGCTTTTAACGTAGATTGAGGTTCTCTGTCTGTTGTTTCATTTGTCCCTGCCGTGTTTTTATTTGTTTTGTTCTGTTTTGTTATTGTCTTTACTGCACTTTGTCTCTTTATGCCTTTTACTCTGCTTTGTAAATAGACTAAGGTCTATCCGTTCTTTGTTTGGAAAGCACTTTGGGTCAGCTGATGTTGTTTTTAAATGTGCTATACAAATAAACTTGACTTGACTTGACTTGACTTGACATCCCAGAGGCAAATATTGTGCTTTTACGCCACTAGAATTATTGGACAACTTCAGTTACTAGTTACTTTGCTGATTTAAAATATCATTACAAAACATACATTAACAACTTCAGCCCTATATACATTTCGGCCATTTGAAAATAGCAGATCTACAAGCTCACAATGTGTCGCGATGTGACGCATTGTGTGCTTGTAGATCTGCTATTTTCAAAAGATTTTGTATACATTTTGAATTTTTACTACAAAAGTACTTTTGTACTTTTACTCAAGTAAATTTTTATTACCGGACTATTACAGAGTATTTCTACATTGCAGTATTGATACTTTTACTTAAGTAAACGATTTGAGTACGTTTTCCACACTGCCTCTTATCAAGTTAAGGGATGGGTAAAGGGAACCAAGTTGGACTCCAGAATGGTGGGTGTTCTTAACCTCTTAATCTCTCTATCCTCTATATAAAGGAGAAAGCTACTTCCGCCGCTGACGCCACACCCACTCCATTGATTTGCACCTCTCGCCGCTGACGCCATACCCACAGCATTGATTTCGACTAAACACAACAACTACATATCACATCTCATCACAACACCAGCCACAACGTGCACGCTGAATTTACGGGTGGCGTAGGGTACTTCTCATTGCTCACCACACATTTTCCACCTCGCAACATAATTAATTCTACTCACCACATTACGACCACACCGGACGGGGAAACACCTTCGCACCGTTTACCGTCAGCACAACCGAACGCCGACGGCCACAGTCGAAAAAACACGAAGCGGCGGCCATTGAAATCAGCGGTCTTCGCTCGCAAAAGTATGCAAGGGATAATGCATGGGGAGGTAGTCATGATTGAGATTTAAAGCCCTTCAGGGCAATTAACCACCATTATCCCGCTTATTACACGGCTACTTAATAAATACATAAATACATTTACCCAAAAGTAACAACAAAACGAAGTATTTCCTTGCTTACGGCAATGAAAGTATTCCATAAGTATTGGGCTGGGCGGACAAGTGCGCCTCGGAAAACAAATGACAAAATAAATAAAAACTCGCCCCCAAACACACTCGCCCCCCATTCTATACACTGCCGATTTGCCTGTAATACCGCCGGATTTGCCCCGGGGCGACTGTGTTTTGGGGCGAGCGTTTTGCTATTTCCCCTGTTGTTGCCTCGGAAAACAAATGACAAACAAAAATAAAACTCGCCCCAAAACACACTCGCCCCCCATTCTATATACTGCCGATTTGCCTGTAATACCGCCGGATTTGCCCCGGGGCGACTGTGTTTTGGGGCGAGCGTTTTGCTATTTCAATCGATCAAATAGAATCACTTTTCGGTTATTGCATCGTCTATTTCTCACTTCAAATGTTTTCAAAAACATTCTTGAGAGCAACGTTTAGTTGTAAATTACATTGGTTGTTTGTTTACATGGCTGTCATGTTGGATAAAGCATACAACCAAGCAGCGCAGGTTAAATCTCCACACACACATTCTTCAACTATGATTGTCACCCAGCCAGCAACAACAACAAAACAATATTATGGCCTACCTTTCTTTGAGGTCAACTGTGAAGAATAACATTGCAAAAATAGTTCCAATCCAGTGCGTAACACACAAACAAAAACACCTAATTTTGAGTCACGAGCGCCGTGAAGAAAAAGAGGCTTTTAATGTATGTCTGTGCGACATGTGTGTGTGTGTGTTGTCACGTGACTACTACTAGCCTACTAGTGACTACAACAGCCTGGAACACAAGCAGCCTGCCTGTAGGCTGCTACTGCTAGACAACCAACAGCCTGGACAACATTCAGTGTTGCCAGATTGTGCGCGACAAACAAGCCACCATCCATGTTTATGCAAAAACAACAGACAAAGACGGCGACGCGACCGAACGTGTGCGGTGTGGGGGGGGGGGAGGGGGGTGTATATGGCTATTTATATATATTCCATATATGTTATTATATATAAATAAATTACACACTACAATTATTATTGCAATAAACTGTTAGATATCATAATATTACACATTAAAATAACATGTATTATTAAGTATATTATATGTTATACTATAATAAATATTGTGTTAATGATGTTATATATTATTATATATTATTACATATAATAATATATTATTATATCATGTCATATGCTGTATTATAGTACACAATAACACATACTTACAGTCACATATAAATGATATCTACAATACAAACATACTATTATGACATCTCAATACATACATATTTATATATATTTTTCCGTATCTATAAAACCTGAGCCATAAATGAGCCAGTATTCACAATGCCTCTTTGAAAGGAACGAAACCCCACGATCCGCCTCCCTTAAAAGAGCCATAATTCCCATCTCTACTGCCCACTCTGTGCTGCAGCGACACGGACACAGAGACAGGGACACGGAGGGACCAACAAACGCAAAGCCCCGCGCCGCGGCTGTTCGCCTGTCCTACTATGACATGCCCAGAATAGGGACGTTATTAGATTTAATGTGGTTAAAGTAAAAATGCTGTACTGTATATCAAGTGGTTCTTTATTTCAAAGACCCCCTTAACTCTTAGAGTTACAGACCCTGGGGGTACAGGGACCCCAGAAGGGGCTTGTACTACAGACATAGTGGTGTGTGTGTGTGTGTGTGTGTGTGTGTGTGTGTGTGTGTGTGTGTGTGTGTGTGTGTGTGTGTGTGTGTGTGTGTGTGTGTGTGTGTGTGTGTGTGTGTGCGCGTGTGTGCGTGTGCGTGCGTCATGGCACCTACAATGGCATGTAGGAAAAGGGTTATTGAAGCAGTCTTTCTTTCTGTGTTGGACTATGGAGATGTCATTTATGGGAATGCTGCTCCTTCTCCTGTATGACATTTTAACTGATATATTGACGAAATTTTCAATATATTTAGTCTTATTCATCATAGCTTAGTTTTTTTTATTTTTCGTCAGTGAAAAAATTTAGTCGACGAACATTTTTCGTCATAAATCGACGAAATCAACACTGGTTTATATCTGGTGAACATTACATCATCACTGCATCCTGTATGATAGAGTTTATATCTGGTGAACATTATAGGACTCATCACTGCATCCTGTATGATAGAGTTTATATCTGGTGAACATTATAGACCAGGGATCTTCAACAGGGGGTCCGGGACCCCTAGGGGGTCCTCAGAGTTACAGTTAAAGGGGGTCCGCCAAATCTTTGTGTGATATGATTTATTTTTTTTACATTATTCACTTCAACCCTAGCATCCTTTTTCCGAGGAGAACGCCAACAATAGCCGATCTACAAGCTCACAAGCTTGTAGATTTTTGGCAAAGAGTTATAGGTGTAGAGGGAAAAAAGTGCAGCAAAAGTTTATCTGAAATACTATTTTATACAATACAGAGGGGGTCCCTGCTTCATTTCTCTCTCAGCTAGGGGGTCATTGGTTTTTATATCTGGTGAACATTATAGACTCATCACTGCATCCTGTATGATAGTTTATATCTGGTGAACATTATAGACCAGTGGTTTTCAACCTTTTTCGCGTCAAGGACCCCCAAATTGACACATATTAGCCCACGGACCCCCATTTGAAAAGATATGCCAGGGACTCAACCATTTTGATTTCTTGGGGGTCTTAATCTACACTGTATCATCATCATTAGTATTCATTTAACTCTGAGAGTGTAAATGTGTACACATTTGTACACTCTCAGAGTTACAGACCCATAGAAGGACCACTGGTGGTCCACCACTGGTTGAGAACCACTGTTATAGACTCATCACTGCATCCTGTATGATAGAGTTTATATCTGGTGAACATTATATAGACTCATCACTGCATCCTTTATGATAGAGTGGGTTGGCCTTCCTTGGCCCACAGGCGAAACAAACACTGGTACCTGTTTATTTTTAAGGCAGTTGATGGGACTTTACCATTGTATATTAAATCTCTGCTGGGTTGGAATCCTGTAACACATAGGACACACTCCAGTGATTGGCTCACGCTAAAGGTCCCCAAAGTAAAGACTGAACTGAGGAAAACATGAGGAAAAAAATACCTACAGCTTAAATGTAAGATCTGTTCCCCCATAACATACGGTCAATTAAAATCTTTGTTTGCAGGCCTACCCACAAGTGTCTGCAACTGCAACACACTTACATTTATTTTGTACATTTGTGTTGTATCACACGAAATTTCTGTTTTTGTTTTGTTTCTGTTTTGTCTTGTTTTATTATTGATGAATATTGATGTGAAAATGAAATTGTGATGTATCTCGACGACACTGAAAATGAGGGCAACCTCAGTGTACTTCAAGAATAAATAAAGGTTTGATGTGTGTGTGTGTGTGTGTGTGTGTGTGTGTGTGTGTGTGTGTGTGTGTGTGTGTGTGTGTGTGTGTGTGTGTGTGTGTGTGTGTGTGTGTGTGTGTGTGTGTGTGTGTGTGTGTGTGTACAGCTTAATTACCTTCACTGGCTGGTAATGAAGTGCTATTCCAGTGTGTGTGTGTGTGTGTGTGTGTGTGTGTGTGTGTGTGTGTGTGTGTGTGTGTGTGTGTGTGTGTGTGTGTGTGTGTGTGTGTGTGTGTGTGTGTGTGTGTGTGTGTGTCACCCGGCAGACAGAGAGAGTAATAGTGTGTGGGTAAAGGGTAGAAGAGCTTATTAGTCCTGGAATGTTTTTTAGGATTTAGGTGTTGCATAACACAGCTTGTCAATGACAGAATGGACTGATGTGATCTCAGCACAGAGCAGAGGAGTCTTCCAGTTACAGTGGTGTAAAGTAACTAAGCACTGTGAGCTTGTACATCTACAATTTTTGAAAATATGTTTTGATTATTATTATTTTTTTACACACATCTTCTCTTCTTGGGGGTCCCTGTTACAAAACATTTTCAGATGGGTGTCCGTGGCCAAGTACATATACATTTAGGCTTCCTTCACACGAAAAAAAACACTGCTGTACAGGTCACCATTCAGGTGTTGGTGAAACTATAGGATGCCAGGTAAACAAATGAGCCTAGCATCAGTCTAAATAAGATGCTATCTAAATGACATTTGAACCTTTTCATAAAACGGCATGGTCGTCAAGGCTAGGTCAAGTGCTACCATGGACAGCTCCTGTGCAGTTCACTCAGGTGTTGCTGTGTGCTACCATGGACAGCTCCTCTACAGCAGAGGTTCTCAAACGTTTTCATGCAAAGGACTCCCAAATGTATATTAGCCCCGTGGACCCCCTCGCGGGCTAATATATATATATATACAGTATATATAACATTTAATAACTTGTATTAAATGTTGTTCTCAGTGAGTCTGCGCCAAAACCTAGTCATGTGACAAGCTGGGCCGTTTGGTATTTTTTTCTTTTTACAAAATAATAATATAATAATAATATTTCTACATCTTTCACTCTCGTCATTGGGTTTTAACCCATTAAGACCGGGAACGCATCTCTGTCATTTTTAGATTTCTTTGGGCTATTCAAAAATAGCAGATATAAGCTCATAGCGCTGCACCTAAATGCCTTCTAAATCCTAACAGTTTTTTTTTTAATGTATTTGGCCGTCGACCCCCATCTCAAACTATTTTCTTCCAGGGACCCCCAAAAGTCGTAACAGAAAAAAAACGTTCTCTTTAAAAAATATACATTCAAAGATTTGCACAAATGTTCACTATTTTTCAAAAAAATAGCAGACCTACAAGTTCATAGCGCGGCACTCAGTGCCGCGCTATGAGCTTGTAGATCTTTTATTTTTTGAATAGCCAAAAAAATCTTAAAGAATTACACAGATGCGTTCCCGGTCTTAAACGTTTAAAAATGAGGCACAGATGAGTTTACTGTGTGCAGAGCAGGAAGGCAAATTGGTTTAGCAACACTGTAGCAACACTTTACACACACTGCTCATCCTGAATGCAGACTCACAGCATCATCTGGTAAAATATGAAGCAAAAAATGTGTTTGGATTGGTTTGATAGAGCCGACAAAAACAGCACAGTAATTAGTTTGCTTTGAGTTGAGGCCTGAATTTGTATGTGCTCTCAGCTCTCCAGGCTGTGTGTTGATCCTCATCTGCTTATCTCACATGAAATTAACCTGCATGAGAACCGACATCCCTGTTTTTTGGGGAAAATCAGCACATCACGGCATGTGAGCTTGTAGATCTGCTATTTTCTCACGATATACTGTCATATGACAAAGTATTGATGAATTGATTTGATTGAATTGATTGATTGATTGATTGAGGGTCCTTGTCACGAAGACGTTTGAGAACTACTGATTGTAATATCGGCCTCAAGTCTTAAAGGGGAATGCCACTCATTTGTGGCTTTTGGCTCCGCCCCCTCAACCAAAAGTACACCTTGCGTATGTCACTGATCACATGACCTCAATCAATTATCCAGTTCTAGGCAACATAGAAGGGGGGGGGGACTTTTTTCTTATAACAGCTCTAAGGTGTATTAAAGACATAGTTCAATGTTGAAAATGAGTGGTGTTCCCCTTTAAGAGAATTGGGAATATAGTGTGACTGAATAAAGACTAAATAATACACTCATTAACCATGTTACCAAGATTGCCTTCTTTCATTTTAGAAATGTTGCGCGAAATCTGTCGTTGGACGATGCAAAAACGTTGATCCTTCCTTTTGTTTTCTCTCGGCTTGATTACTGCACTTTTTTTCTGGCCTGCCAAAGAAAACAAACTGACAGATTACAACGTGTTCAAAATGCGGCAGCCAGATTTTTAACTAAATCTAGGATGAGAGAACATATTACTCCAGTTTTAGCTTCACTACACTGGCTCCCCGTTGTTTCTAGGATTGATTTTAAAAGTATGTTACTTGTTTATAAAGCTCTCTCGCACCCTCCTACTGTACCTCTATGACTGCCTGCCTAGATTTGTGTTGATTTTTTAATCTCTGTGTTGTTATTCGTGTCCCCACTGTTTTGCCTGATTCACTGCCTTTTTTTGCTTTTATTTTAATGTTTTATGCTTTTCTTTTTTTTGCTTTATTGTTGAATTATTTGTACCTTTTCTGTAATTGCATTATTGCTCTGTAAAGCACTTTGAGCTGCATTTCATGTCATGAAAGGTGCTATACAAATAAAGTGTATTATTATTATTATCATTATTATAATGCAGAAGGCAGTGTTGATTTTGACAGCACATTTTGATTTAGTTTTAGTCACAGTCTTTTAAATAAAATAGTGGTGCACGATAAGTATCGGCCCGATAATTATCGGTCCGATATCAGGAATTATGACGTCATCCCGATAGACCCGATACAATTATTTATCCCGATAATTTACCCCGATAATATATAATATTTGTCAGCTGTGATCTGCGTGGACTCTCTCGGTTAGACACCGTTGTGTGGAGAAGTATAACTCTCGGTTACACACCGTTGTACTGGAGAAGTATAACTCGGTTAGACACCGTTGTGTGGAGACTCTCTCACACAGCAGCAGCAGCACAGCCCCTCCCCTCCCCACACACACACAGCGACGCTACACACACAGAGAGAGGAGAGCTGGTTGAGACCTGGTCTCAAACGTGTTACGTCTTGGAGTTGGATAGACCACTGTCTGGAATAATAACTGATCATCATACATACAGGTCTACTACTAACCTTTGATGCTGTTGTCATCTTAAATTGACCAGCTAAAGTAACATTTTAGAAGTGTTCTCCAACTTGCTTGGAGATCAGAGTGGTGTGGTGGATGCGTTTAAGGCATGTTGCCAATCAGCTGTGTACCATTAGCAGGTTAACGATGGCTCGTTGAGGCTGTGCATTTGACCCTGATTTGACCAAAAGCACTAATTAATGGCAGCTGTAAGTAACCGGTTGTCTGTCGTCTGTGTCTTGTGTATGTTTAATAGCCAATTGAATGTTTTCTGTACCCTAGAGCAGTGGTTCTCAAACTTTTTCATGTCAAGGACCCCCAAATTGACACTTATTAGCCTGCGGACCCCCATTTGAAAATATAAGCCAGGGACCCCCATAAGAGAAGATTTTTTACAGCTCTAGCAGTGATTCTCAACCATTTTAATTTAGAGGACCCCCAGTTTGACATGCATTAGGGCTACAGACCCCCATTTAATGGCATTTCTATCACTTGGACCCCAATTTCTATCGTAAAATCTATGTTAATTTAACTCTGAGAGTGTACAAATGGAACCAAATGGACCCGTCAGAGTTACAGACCCATAAGGGTCCATTTGGTGCCTAATCTATCATTTAGCTGGGGACCCCCTGGAACTCCCTCAAGGACCCCTGGGGGTCCCCAGACCCCACTTTGAGAACCAAAGCCCTAGAGATATCAAGTAATTCCCTCTCCCTTATGCTAAACTTAAAGTGACTTCTAAGGTTACTTCTCCTCAAAAATACTACTTTATTTTCCTTTCTCAATGACAAGCATATTATTATTGCATTTTGGCTATGTGCAATAACTGCAAGCCAATGTTCATAGGCATTGTCTGTATTTGTCTTCATTATTTCGTGAATTCCTATTTCTTTAGTTGCCAATAATTCAACTGTAAGCCAGTGTTTTCAGTCTTTTATTGCTACACAATAAATAGTAAAAAGAAATTCTACATTCATAAATAATACAAAATAAAATAATAATAATGATTAAAATGTTCTATGATTAAATGTATTCTATTGTTCAAAGCTATGTTAAATCCACCTTTGCCCACTACTAGTATTTCTTACCATAAGGTGTGCTAATACTACAGATTCATATACATTTGAAAACATTTTTTTTTGATTTTTTAATATATGTATATATATTTGTATTATCGGTTATCGGTATCGGTATCGGTCTTGAGAAGCAGGAAGTTATCGATATCGGTATCGGTTTCAAAAAACCAATATCGTGCATCCCTAATTCTATTTAGTTGTAGTCATATTTTAGTCATCTGAAAAGTTTTACTGTTAGTGTAGTTTTAGTTGACGTCGACTAAATCTACAGTTGATTTAGTCAACTAAAATGTAATTTGGCGGTAATGGCTGATTTTACACTTGGTTGCATGCTGAAAATAGACGATCTACAAGCTCACAACGCGTCGCGCTGCATAAAATGTCTGGTTTTATTTCTACTGGATCTCTTCTCCACTAGATCCCACACTAACATTTTAGTCTAGTTTTTATTTGTTGACGAAATTGTCAATATATTTAGTCTTAGTTTTAGTCATCGTAGCTTAGTTTTTATTTAGTTTTCGTCAGTGAAAAAAGGTAGTCGACACACATTTTTCGTCATAGTTTTAGTCGATGAAATCAACACTAGCAGAAGGACATCAATGTCAGGACATAGAGGCCAGCTACCAGAGGGGACTGTGTGTCATTCAATCAGAAACCTTCCCTGTAGATTCCTTGGATCATGATGCAACTCCCCTTAGCCCCTCCAGGCCATTTGTGCCAGATTACATTTCTCTACCATTTTGTGTTTTCTTCAAAACACACTTTATTTTGTTAATACTCCTGTAGCTGTCCCAGAGATGGGTTGTATTGTATCTGTATGTTATTTGTCTGTTTATTTTTCTGAAAATGTGAAAAATGTGAATATGTTTTTATTTTGGTTGACATATTGTATTTGTATGGTGTAATATAGTGCCATCTAACTGTTCAGGTCAGTTACATATATTCAGTGGTGTAAAGTAACTAAGTATCTTTACTCAAGTTTGTACTTAAGTACAATTTTGAGGTATTTGTACTTTACTTGAGTGTTTCCAATTTCCAATACTTTTACTTCTACTCCACTACATCTCAGAGGCAAATTTTGTAAATTTACTCCACTACAATCAGTGGTGGACAGTAACGGAGTAAATGTACTTGAGTACTGTACTTAAGTACAGATTCTGAACACACTCACCGCCAAAGGGGAGAATTCTCCCCTTGTCAATGGTCTCAACCGCCAAAGGGGAGATTTCTCCCCTTTTAATTATTTTTTTTTATTCTGTTTTTGAATTCCTAAAACAAATCTCTAATTTCTTAGTATACATTTATAACCCTAACCCTAACAAATTAATAAATAAAAAACATAAAAATAAAAATAAATCCGTTCACTTCAATGTTAAAAAATAAAATTAAAATGAATTCACATTGTTTCTAGAAAAAAATTATTAAAATCCTGGCAGTGGGTGATTTTATTATGAAAAAACTTTGGCGGTGAATGTGTATTTACTTGAGAATTAGATTGTTTTGATACTTATTACCTTGTTAACTAGTTACCTTTTGAGAGCAGTAGCCTAGCTAGTAACAATATCTTTAACCTTATTACCTTATTAACTAACTAGTTACCTTTTGAGAGCAGTAGCCTGTAGCGATATCTCTAACTATTGTTATTTTTTTTTAAGGCCAACACTATTTATAACCTTAATTGAGTGAAATATTTGTCACCACTTCTCCTGTCGACTCCCTTGCTTTGTTAGGACACAGACACAGGTCCTTAGTTAATCCATTGCAGTGGTGGAAAGTAACTAAGTACATTTACTTAAGTACTGTACTTAAGTAAAAATGTATTTGTACTTGACTTGAGTATTTCCAATTTCCAATACTTTTACTTCTACTCCACTACATCTCAGAGGCGAATATTGTACTTTTACTCCACTACAATTATTTGAAAACTTTAGTTACTAGTTACTTTTCAGATATAAATTGTGATATTATCTACAAGCTCAAAACGTGTCACTCGCATCGCAACGCATTGTGAGCTTGTCGATCTGCTATTTTCAAACATTTTTGTACTTTTACTTTTGGTACTTTAAGTACATTTTGATGCCAATACTTTTGAACTTTTACTCAAGTAAATTTGGAATTCTGGACTTTCACTTGTAACAGAGTATTTCTACATTGCAGTATTGGTACTTTTACTTAAAGGGGTAGTTCACCCCCAAAATAACTTTTTTTCTATTGATTACTCACCCCATGGAGCCTTGAATTCATGGATATTTTTTTGTTTTTGTCGCATTCCTTCCTTTATTATTTGATTATAATAAATGTGTCCCCATTGATTCCGGTAGGAGACACAAATGCATTTGTGTCTCCTACCGGAATCAATGGGGACACATTTATTATAATCAAATTATTGGCTTAGGAATGTGACAAAAACAAAAAAATATCTATGAATTCAAGGGTCCATGGGGTGAGTAATCAATAGAAAAAAAGTTATTTTGGGGGTGAACTACCCCTTTAAGTAAATAATTTGAGTACTTTGTCCACCACTGATCCATTGTTAGGACACTGACACAGGTTCTTAGTTAATCAATTGTTAGGACACTGACTGACACAGGTTCTTAGTTAATCCATTGTTAGGACACTGACACAGGTCCTTAGTTAATCCATTGTTAGGACACTGACACAGGTCCTTAGTTAATACATTGTTAGGACACTGACACAGGTCCTTAGTTAATCCATTGTTAGGACACTGACACAGGTCCTTAGTTAATCCATTGCCATATTACTGAGAAATGCTGTTAAAACAGGACAAGTGGTGTAAAGTAACTAAGTACATTTACTCAGGTACTGTACTTAAGTAAAATTCTGAGGTACTTTTACTTTACTGGAGTATTTCCAATTGTCTATACTTTTACTTCTACTCCACTACATCTCAGAGGAGAATATAGTACTTTTACTCCACTACAATTATTTGAAAACTTAAGTTACTAGTTACTTTGCAGATATAAATTATTACATTTTGAAACATACATTAACCACATTAGCCTTATTTTATACGTAGGCTATTTGAAAATAGCAGATGCGACGCGTTGTGAGCTTGTAGATCGGCTATTTTCAAACATTTTATAGTACTTTTACTTTTGGTACTTAAGTACATTTTCATACCAATACTTTTGTACTTTTACTCAAGTCAATTTTGAATTCCGGACTTTTACTTAACAGAGTACTTCTACATTGCAGTATTGATACTTTTACATTTGAGTGCTTTTTACACCACTGAACAGGACCAGATCCAAGGGCAAGGCAGTTCTGGGGTGGTTAAGCTGGACGTATACTTTGTCGTACGACATCCTCTCATGATGAAAATGTCTGACTTACAGGCTCACAATCCGTAGCAGAAGTGATGTATTGTGAGCTTGTAGATCGGCTATTTTCGAGGACGAGAGGTTATCGAAGCAGCATCGAACATGGCTACTGCATGGCACTCAACCCCCTTCTTTTACACTTAGTATGTGTGAGCTACTGCCGACCGAGTCACATGTAACTGTGTCAATTTACTGGTGGGATAAATGACATCCTTTAACTTATTCACAATGGTTTAGCAACAATAAAATATCAGATGCACAATACTTGAGAATTAGATTGTTTTGATACTTATTACCTTGTTAACTAGTTACCTTTTGAGAGCAGTAGCCTAGCTAGTAACAATATCTTTAACCTGAAACAGGTGGAGGGAAGCCAAGCCAGGACTCTTCAATGTTCGTCTGTTTCTTTATCACCGTCTGAAAATACAGAAGCAATGGGGCCAATTCATCTGTTTTCGGACAAGGTACTGTGGGCTGCTAGCGGTGGTGGTGGCTATCACAAAACGAGTGTTGCGTGGATTGAAACTTACTCCGAAGGCAGCTTTCGCTGCCTACTGATGGAGTTGCGCGTTGCAACACTTTAGCCTTCCTGTCGTTCGCTCCACTCCAGGCCCTGCTTCGCTCCTTATATGGTCTGGTCGCTGCTGCTGTCGTCCTCTCCTTCCCCTCTGCACACACGGTCTTTTACGGGTCTGTCTATAATGGAGCCGTCTGCCAAATGTTTGCTCGTTACTTTCGGTGGCTGGCAGCACACGCTCTCCCGTCTCTCACGCCCTTTCTCGGCTACGCTCTGGGACTTTCTGTGTCGCACCGGTCCTTTCACACAAACTCCTGCTCCGCTTCCTACTCGCTCCTCTGCCTTTTTGAACTGAGCGGTTCTACTCATTTCACAGAGACACCGCACCCTTCTCCGTCGTGGTTGGCTGTTGATGACGTGACCTGCTGTGGGATTGGGCCGTGGGGACCACGCCCGAGTGTCAGTCAATCTCACAGCTGTTCGCTGTCATTGTCAATTTGGGGCATACCAAGTGGCTCGGGGACCGGGGGAAAACATGTCCATTCATAAATAATACAGTGCTTTCATCAACAATAAGAATAAAAGGGTGTTAAGAGATGAAACAGTGCATCAATATAAATAACAAAAAATTATAATAATGTCCCGTTTTCCACCCTGTCACATATGCAAAATAAATATACATGATGTTAATCTAGTAATCGTACTAGTTCAAGGTTTCTGTATTGTTACATCTTGTATGGGTGTATAGGAGTAAAAAATTTTAGCACGTTTTAGAAACGTATGCTACATGCAATACATTACATATCAGAAACAACACCAATAGCAGCAAAATATATTATATTTACAGAAAAAAGAGGGGTGGGCGCGGGGTGCAGAGGAGGCCACGCCCGCTCCTTCCATGGAGCTGGCTGAGGGATTGAGTTGTTTGACTATCTGTGTTCAGTGTTCAGTGTTTCAATGTCCATCTTTAGATACACTTCATTCACTTTTTTAGGGGCTTTAAGTGTCTTGCTTTGACACATTGCTGACGCCTGGAATCGAACCTGGGACCCTTTGCCTTCTCAGGCGGGCTCTCTGATGAATCAGCTATGGCCGCCCCATGTTGCCATGGTTACCCGATGTGTCCAATCGCAGTACGTTGAGGCCGGTCTGGAGTCACGTGGAACTCCATTTTTGGGGAAATGACGTCACATTTGATGAGTGGAGATTTGAGGAGCTGGATTTAAAGGCTGATTCCACACAGTGTGAGGACATCAGTGAAAGAGAAGCCGACTTTACATCCTCCCATTGAAGCCATTAGAGCACCGAGTGGAAGTCAAAGCTGAGCATTCCTGGATTGTAACTTGTGATGTCACTGTTTGGGTTCTTAGACATCACTGGGACAGTTCTAGACAGCTGGAGAAGACACTCAGTCAAGAGATGGAGGAGAAGCTGTGCGATGCTGAGATGAGGAGAATCCAGCAATATGAGGTCGATGTAACTCTGGACCCTGATACAGCACACTGTAAACTCATCCTGTCTGAGGATGGAAAACAAGTGAGTCCTGGAATTGTATGGAAGAAAAGCTATTAAAATACACGATTTAAAGCAAGGACCATAGGCTCAGGTTTTTAACTGTGGTGGATCCGTTATGGAGTTATGGAATTTCTGTACTGTACCACTCGTCCTAGTATGTCATAACGTCATAATAAAGGTAAGAATAACGTCGGACGAAATTATCCTTTAAGACATGGGAACGCATCGGTGTCATTATAGATTTCTATGGCTATTCAATAAATAGCAGATCTACGAGCTGCTATTTTAGAAGAAATCTTGAAAGTGTGTGCAAATCTTTGAATATATCTATCTATATCTATATATCTATCTATATCTATATCTATATCTATATCTATATCTATATCTATATCTATATATCTCTCTCTCTATATATATATATATATATATATATATATATATATATATATATATATAGCCTATATATATAGATATAGACATTTGTAGAATCAGCTTCAGGTCTTAATGGGTTAAAATGATCGCATTATAGGGCATAGCCGTGGTGGCCATTTTCTGGTTCCATCGTTCCAGACCCCATTCATTTTTCCCATAGAGATTTCCAAAAATATCTATATAAATTAATTTAAGCCTAGAATCAATCCTTCCAGGATCCTGGTGAATCATGACCATAAAACATTTGATTGAGAAAAATAAAATAAAATGTAATTATATGATATACTATATTTAAAAAATACCCTTTGTTTTGTGGTTTAAAAAAATAATAATCACAGAATCAAACATTTTATGGTCATGAATCACCAGGACCCTGGAAGGCTTGATTCTAGGCTTAAAATAATTGATATCAATATTTTTGGAAATCTCTATGGGAAAAATGAATGGGGTCTGGAACGATGGAACCAGAAAATGGCCACCACAGCTATGCCCTATAATCCACATTTGCTGTGGAAACTGAAATGCTGGTTGATTGTCTCTGCTGGTAAATAGAATAAAACTAGATTGTGAGAATGAGATAGATAGAAATGTGCATTCTGCACCGATGCAGGTCACTGGGTCAGCAGAGTCTGGCATTGTCAGACGAGCACAGATCTCTGCCTACTGACTGCAGATAGCAAACATACCGGTGTACACTATACTGGACGCCTACTGCTTTGAGCTTTGAAGACAGTAGGCGTTTTATGTATTTCTTTTAGTTGAATTTATCTATTCATTTTTGCTTTATTCAGTCACACTATATTCCCAATTCTCTTAATGGATCTATTTAAAATTCTTGGGCGCACTCGGTTGTTGCACTCTGAGAATAGCAGATACAAGCTCACAAACGCGTCGCGCTGCGACGTGCTGTGAGCTTGTAGATCGTCTATTTTCAGCATGCAACCAAGCGTAAAATCAGCAATCTACGACGCCATCAAGGCACCGCCAAAATACATTTTAGTCTACTAAATCAACTGTAGATTTAGTCGACTAAAACTGAACTAAATCAAAATGTCCTGTCAAAATCAACACTGGTCTTGCCTTGTGTCTTTCCGCCTTACCCTCCGTAACAAGGACATTCATTGTTTGTCCAGACAAACACAGACGTGTCCTTTCGGCCGCGGCCGGCCCACTCAAGAAGAAATGTTTCTTCTGAAGGCCGTCAGACTGACTCAGAGTCAGACGGTACGGAACTGACCCACTTTCCTTGGCGTGGGGGGGCTTCGCTTCAGTCTCAGAATGCTTTGAACAAACAAAGTGGGATGTCATGCTGCTTCTCCACAAATTCCAATCATCCAGAGTGAAAGGCCAATAACGTGGCAGCTTGTCTTAGCAGCCCTCCACACAACGTTTCCTTTCTCGCCACAAACTTAACCCATTAAAACCTGAGATACGATTCTACTTAATGTCTTCCGCAGTGTTAATTTTGACAGTAAATTCTGATTTAGTCTTAGTTTTAGTGAATAACACACCATTTAGTTTCAGTCCTATTTTAGTCATCTGAAATAGTTTAGTCTTAGTCTAATCTTAATCGACTAAATATAAACATCTTAGTCTTTTAGAATTTTAGTCTTAGTCTTAGTCAACAAAATTAACACAGGTCTTCAGTTTTCTGAAAAACGTATGATTCTATCAGTGGTGCTCTAACATTTACATGTCAAGGACCGCCAACATGATATGTATTTTTGCGGCGGACCCCCATCTCAAAACATGTTGTTCCAGGGACCCCCAGAAGCAAAGATTTGATTTAAAAATGTTTGCCATATTTTGTTATAAATTCAAAGATTTGCACAAATAAAAATAAGATAGCCAAAGTATAAAATAATGGTTAAAGTGGTTACACAGATGCGTTCCCGGTTTTAATGGGTTACAGCAACAAGCCGCCCGACCGAGAGGTTCAGCTAATTGGCTGACTTGGTGAGAGAGGGGTCATCCAAAATGACACGTTGTGTCAGAGAAATTACCTCAGAATCTCGGTTAGACGACGAGCTTCGTACAAAAAAAAGTAGACAGGATGACAACACTACTGGCTGTTTGCTGTGAAAACATAGATACTAGACTCTAGAGTCTCCAAGACAAGTCTTCTAGCCAAATGGAACGTGACAGGTCTGTAACTCTGAGAGTGTACACTCTCTGAGTTACGACACTCATCATTTTACACAGTGTAGATTTGGGTCCCAGTGATACAAAAAAAAGTTTAGGAATAAGGTTAGGTTTAGGCATAGTTTTCATTAGTATAATTGGTAACACCTGTGAAGGAAGTAAGGAAGATGCCCAATTTATTTGTGGTATGGCTGCTGTGACACTTATTATAATAATAATAATATACATTCATATTAGTCCGGGAGTCATGGGGCTTAACGTGGTTTCGTCGGTTAAAGTTTTTTTCTCAACTGATTCTTGCTGCTGGGGGTCCCCTCTTAAGGATTCAAGAGGGTGCCCAGTGAAATCCCTTGAGCATTTTTTATTATTAACCCCTTAATGCCCAAAACACAAAAAATGCACCCAAAATAGACTTCTATGGTATTTCATGCAAAATACTTCATCTAATTGCTTAAAATTTGCTTTCTACAGTGTGTATCCATGTAAGTGGATGTGTACAGTGCATTAGATTTAATATTTGTAAACTTTTAAATATTAACCCCTTCATTCCCAGAACAACTTAATCTTTAAACTGTGATATTGTGAAATAGAACATGCACAGAAATCAAATCAAATGCATCAGATCTGCTTTCTACTAAGTCTAATAGTGGAACTGGTCATGTTTCCTTTTGGATGAATGCATATTAACCCTTTGAGGCCAACCATCTTTTAGTCATTAACCCTTAAATGCCCAAAACAAAAAACGTTTTTTATGGCATTTTATGCAAAAATATTGATTTAGCGCATCAAATTGGAATATGTGTTTGTATGGGCCACGGTCCGTGGCCCATCGCTGCCCCAGGAAGAGGCCTCTTCCTGGGCATGGTCCCTACCTACTAGATGGCACCAGTCGGCCCTTCTCCCTGGCTCTCCCCTTCACACAGGGCAAGGGCCAGGGAGCGCAGTGCCTCACGGCACAGTGCCGGGTGCACACTCGCCCGCTCTACCCGCCCCGGGAGCCACCGTCCCTGGGTAGGAGGTGGTCCATGGACCCCCGATGGGGACCAGGGACCGGGGACGGCGCCGCCTTGTGGACTCCGGCGGTATTGCGCCCCGCGGCCACCACAGGCCTATCCAGGCTTGTGGATCTGCTCTTTTTCGACCGCAGGACTTTGTCCTTTTTCCAGACCCACGGCTGGGGACCCCAGGGAACCCCGGGGAGGCCTCGACCCGGCCCAGGGAACCCCCAAGCTGGGTGCTCGCTCCAGTCCGGGGACCCCCGGGGGTCCCCGGCTCCAGAGGCTCGAGCCTGGCCACTCGGCCGGTCGGCTCGGGCCTCTCCGGCCAGGGACCCCAGGGACCCCCGGGGAGGCTTCGACCCGGCCCAGGGAGCCTCGAAGCTGGGTACTCGCTCCAGTCCGGGGGACCCACGCCTCCGGGGGACACCCGGCTCTCCAGGCGGTCCCGTGGACCCACTCTTAAGAACCCCTCGGCGGGCGTTAAGTGAAGTGGCAGGCCGCGGCCAAAGCACCGCGTGGACCTGGTGGTACAAACGGCGACGAGCGCCCATGGGACTATTATGGACTTAGCGCGTTGGACCCGGCACACCGGCCGGTCCCGCGGACCCACTCTTAAGCACCCCTCGGCGGGCGTTAAGTGGAGTGGCAGGCCGCGGCCAAAGCACCACGTGGACCTGGTGGTACAAACGGCCTGGCGCGCCCATGGGACTATCATGGACTTAGCGCCTTGGACGCTAAGTCGGGCGGGGAGAAGCCTCCGTCCCCGGGCCGGGGACAAGCCTGCTCCTCAACAGAGTCAAGCTCAACAGGGTGTTCTTTCCCCGCTGAATCTGCCCCGTTCCCGGGAGGCGCCGTCACCCCTGGGAGTGCGGCGCGCTCTGAAAAAGGTTGTTAGTTTAACGTCAGGTACGCCGGGGGGCCACGTGCCGGCCCCGGCGTCCCGGACAAAAGGTTGGATCGAGGGTTGACTCTCAATAGATCGCGGTCATACAGCCGCTCTGCTACTTACGAGACCCTGACCCAGAATCAGGTCGTTTACGAGTCATTTGGCGCCAAGTTGTTCACAAACATGAAGTGCGCGTCCGGAGGGGGGCCGCCATCTTTTGGCGACCCCCCGTAAAGCTCAGGCGAGCGAGCAACCTGAGCCACCTTCGCCGCGAGCCCTTCCAGGCCGACCCAGAGCCGGTCGCGCCGCAGCGCCGCGGAGAAAGTGCGCCCGGCGAGGGCACGGCAGCGCCCGGGGCGGGGTCCCCCTGAAAGGGAGATCCCCGGCCGGGTTGAGTCCTCCGGGCAGACTGCGCGGACCCCACTAGTTTACCTCTTAACGGTTTCACGCCCTGTTGAACTCTCTTCAAAGTTCTTTTCAACTTTCCCTCACGGTACTTGTCCGCTATCGGTCTCATGCCGGTATTTAGCCTTAGATGGAGTTTACCACCAGCTTTGGGCTGCATTCGCAAACAACCCGACTCAGAGGAGACGTTGCCCCGGGGCGACGAGGGCCACTACCAGCCTCACACCGTCCACGGGCTGAGCCTCTATCAGAAGAACTCAGGCCCCCGATCGACACCCGGGCGACAGCCGTCTCCTGTACGCCACATTTCCCGCGCCCACCGCGGGCGGGGATTCGGCGCTGGGCTCTTCCCTCTTCGCTCGCCGCTACTGGGGGAATCCTTGTTAGTTTATTTTCCTCCGCTTAGTAATATGCTTAAATTCAGCGGGTCGTCTCGTCTGATCTGAGGTCGTAAAGCAACGGGTTGCTGGTGGCGGCTCCCCCCGTGAGCGAGGAGGCTCACCGAGACGCGGTGAGAAGACCGCCAGCCTCCCCAGGAACCGCCTCGCCCCGGGCTTCGCGACGGCCAAGCTCCATAGGTGCGTTCTGGAACAAGTCGGCGCCTCGCCCGGGAGACTTTTTCACAGGAGGGAGGCAGGGACGAGCCATACGCCTCCCGGGCCACGGGGAGGGGACAGGGAGGTACGACGCGGAGATCCAGGAGGAGGGGGCCCGCGCCGCCACCCGAGACGGAGCCTCGCGCTGGGCATCGCGACGGCCAAGCTCCATAGGTACGGTCTGGAGCGAGTCGGCGTCTCGCCCGGGAGACTTTTTCAAAGGAGGGAGGCAGGCACGAGCCAGACGCCTGCTGGGCTACGGGCAGGTGACAGGGAGGTACGACGCGGAGATCCAGGACAAGGGACCCCTCGCGGCGCCGACACTGCCCCAGGACCATGCCCCGGTTCCGGGCATGGTCCATAGCTACCCGCTGGCACTAGTGGCCACTTTCCCCCCACGCGAAATTTCACGCAGGGGAGAGGCCGTGAGCCCACAGCTTCCTGGGAGCTCTGGACTCTGAAGAAATCCTGGCTTTTTTCCGAATCCTCCAGGATTTGGGGCCTCTCGCGGCGCCGACACTGCCCCAGGACCATTCCCCGGTTCCGGGCATGGTCCATACCCGCTGGCACCAGTGGCCACTTTCCCCCCAAGCGAAATTTCATGCAGGGGAGAGGCCAGAGCCCCAGACACCCGGGGACCCGGGGGGGGCACCGACGCGTGCGCACCCCCGGCCCGGATCCAACGAGCCCTCCGCCGGCGCCGGGCGACCCAGGGACAGGGAGGTACCGCCCGTTTTGGCCCGAAAAAGAGCAGATCGACAAGCCGAAAAAAAGTTGAGATTTTCGGCCGGAGGTCCGCCAGGGGGTCCCCGCGGACCTCTGGAGGCCATACAAACACTATGGGAAAGCTATGGGAAACACCAAATTGGGAATATGTTCTGTAGATATTTTTGTGCAGGATGCTCAAGATGGAAGGCCTGAAAGGGTTAATGTGCATTCATCCAAAAGGAAAAAAGTTCCACTAGTGTAGAAAGCAGATCTAATGTATTTGATTTAATTTGATTTCTGTGCATGTACAATATCACAGTTTAAAGATTATGTTGTTCTGGGCAGGAAGGGGTTAATATTAAAAAATGCATAAATATTAAATCTAATGCACTGTACACATCCACTTACATGGATACACACTGTAGAAACCAAATTTAAGCATTTAGATCAAGTATTTTGCATGAAATACCATAGAAGTCTATTTTGGGTGAATTATAGTGTTTTGGGCATTAAGGGGTTAATAATTAAAAATGCTCAAGGGATTTCACTGGGCACCCTCTTGAATCCTTAAGAGGGGACCCCCAGCAGCAAGAATCAGTTGAGAAAAAAACTTTAACCGACAAAACCACGTTCAGCCAAAAATCCCCCTTTGACTCCCGGACTATAGCGCTTTTCTAAGTACTCAAAGACACTTTACATGTGTGTGGGGGCCTGGGGGAGAGGACAAAAAGAGGAGAACCACTATACTAGGAAAAAGCAAAAGATAAGAATTAAAAGCAAATGCATACA
>NC_137614.1:2635369-2717869 GCF_963280865.1 Gymnoscopelus braueri
CAATGGCAATGCCTAAGCTTGTAATCCTGGGCGCTACTCTCCCTCTGCCAGCCTGGGGAGAAACCCGAACGGAGCTCATGTTTCCTTCAATGCACGAGTATCTATCTATCTATCTATCTATCTATCTATCTATCTATCTATCTATCTATCTATCTATCTATCTATCTATCTATCTATCTATCTATCTATCTATCTATACTATGGAATCTATAGCTATAGTAGGTTGGAAAATTAATCTTAAATGACCTCTAATAGAACCTATTTGGTGTTGACGGCGAGGTTGTACTCTTGTGTTTGTTTTGTTACAGTAGCCACTGCCCAAAGCCAAAGTGCAGTAACTACGTTTTTGGACACGCCTACTAATTTGTGTTTCCCAAAAGTCAAATTAGCCTTCGTGATTTTGGGGGATAAACAGTTACATCAAGAACAGATAAACACTTAGTGCTGATGGAGCTGTTTTTCCTTATCACCCCTCTATAGTACCGGTAACTTTTCAGAAAGGCGACAAGGAAAGCAGACGGAGACAGGCAGCCATTGGGTATAACGATTATATTATATTTTAGTCAGACTATGGGAAGGTTACAGTATCACAGGTATTTCACGCTTCATCTGTCGGCGTCTCTCCCACCATTGAACGAAAAGACTGGACTTTTACATGGCCCGTTATCTGCTAGGTAACATAAACAATGACATCATAGGATGTGACATGGATGAGTTTCCGGGCGACGGTGGACTCCGTGGATTGGATGAGAGGAGTGATGATAGTCGTCGTCAGATGAGGATGATGAAGATGGTGTGACAGTTTATCTTGGACAAACAGCGTCCAAATGTCTCAAACAACACGTTGACTAGACCTCCTAGTGTTATGGTTAACATACCAGGCTGGACCCATCAGAGCAAAACAAAGTTAGTGGGACTCTAAGGGAGAGAGTGTTATCTCAAAAAGAGCCAGCTCTGCGGCCTTGCACAGAGAGAGAGAAAAATAGGAGACCGCTTGACATTATTATATCAGAGATGACATTTTAAGCAGGTGATGACACTAGACACATTATTATCAACAAGATTTAACTCCATCAAGTGCAAATCACTTTCATGCCGATATCTCATTTGGCTGACCAGTTGAAACACTTTTAAACCCATGTCAGTAAAAACAAAACAAAAAAGTCTTAGTTACTGCACTTTGGCTTTGTACGGCAGTATACACATCCTCAGTAGCACATATATA
Source organism: Gymnoscopelus braueri (assembly GCF_963280865.1). Classification (NCBI taxonomy): domain Eukaryota; kingdom Metazoa; phylum Chordata; class Actinopteri; order Myctophiformes; family Myctophidae; genus Gymnoscopelus; species Gymnoscopelus braueri. Next base: position 2,636,595 of record NC_137614.1, read on the forward strand.
TATATATATATATATATATATATATATATATATATATATATATATATATATATATATATATATATATATATATATATATATATATATATATATATATATATATATTGCAAGATAGGACGGATATGACCATCATAAATATAATATGATGCAGCTTTTTGTGGCTTGAAGAAGATGGTGTTCCTTTTTATACTTTTAATTTCTGTCTTTGATATGTGATGAAGCGGGCTGTAGTGTACACAAATGCAAGGATATGAGCTTTAGGCCTACTTTATGTAAAAAGCACTAGGGTCGTTGGAGGGGGAGGGGGGGTGGGTACCAGGGGGGTCCCCAGTTAAATGACTGATCGTTGGAAAACAAATGGACCCTTGAGGAGGGTTTGCAACTCTGAGAGCTTACCAAATGGACTCTCAGAGTTATACTGACCGGCAATTGTTTCCAGTGGTTTTACGATAGAGGGCGCTCTTCCGCAGCATGTGAATGATTATGATGATGATGATGATGATGATGATGAAGAGTACACCCAGAAATCACGTGATCAAAACTAAATGAAGCAGGTTTTGTTTAGTATTATAGGATCCACCCGGCGATTATAGGCGATCGCCGGGTGGATCGTTGTGAAGAATAATATTCTATGATTTTTCAAAGGTTAGTAAAAACTCTGGCAGTTAAAAGATAGGGTAAGTGATTTTCTTTTGTTAAAAGTAGTGTTAAATAGCTCTATATTGTGGTTGTATTCATTGCCGTAGAGTGTTTGTTCAGTAACATGAGTCTCCATGTCTCTTCAGCTCTTTATCAAATAGAAAATGCATTTTCAGGTCAGGAAACCAATTCTATCCAATCAGGATAGAGAACTCAGACAAGATACAGATTAAACAAGTGAAATTGGAAGTGATGACACAAAGAAATGAGCAGCCAAAATTGGACCTGGAACACTATAAAATAATTAGCTGATAAATGGGTACTCTCTGCTGATTGGCTGAAATGTTGTCACCTACTGTACCTGAAAATGTATTTTCTGTTTATCAAAGAGCTGGAGAGACGGGGAGACTCCTGTTACTGAACAAACACTCTATAGTAATGATTACTATCCGAATATAGTGCTTTCAACAAAACCTATTTGTTTTAAAATATCATATACCCTACCTTTTTTTTTATTTGTTTTTTTTATACATTTTATCCCACAATTTTGTAACCCATTTTTCACCCAGTGCCAATGCTATAAGCATGGAATCCTGGGCGCTACTCTCCCTCTGCCAGCCTGGCGACAGCCCCGAACTGAGCTCATGCTTCCTTCAACGCATGAGGAGTGAGCAGGCCGCTTCTTATCACCTGACAGGTGGGAGTGTCCACGGTAGGACGTAGCGCGTGGAAGGAACACGTTATTCCAACCAGTTCCTTTCCCCTCCATCAGGCGCCCCGGCTGACCAGGGGGAGGCAGTATAGAGACCAGGATTACTGTTTTTGTGAGGGTACCTACCCTAGAGGACACGGGGAGAACATGCATACCCTATACTTTAACACTGATGATACTAGAGCAGGGGTGGGCAGCATTTTTTCAGGGGGCCATACTGACTTTGATAAAGTTAATGAAGGGCCATATATTGGACTATTGAATTGAAACTTGAAACATAATGCTGAATTATGTTAAAACTGCATGAATTTGATAGACGCGCTGCTGTATCACTCACATTATCAAACATATTCCCTGTTTTGCGCGGCGTCTTATGCCTTATGACTAATCTTACTAGGCACTTTTTATTTTGAAAAACATTCTAAAATAGCGAAAATACCCGATCTACCAGCTCACAACGCGTCATTGTAGTGCAGCTACTTAAATGTTTTTCAAAATATAAAAAAATGCCTAATAAGATGAATCATAAGGCATAAGACGCCGCCCAAAATGGGACCCTTTTGCATTATGTTATAAATATGGATCCATGGCAGACTGTTTCACTGTCACATTATAAACATTTAACACTTGAGTACATACGGATGGAATATGGAATGCAGGTATTGGAATGTGTCAAATGGTACATACATATTAATTACTAATAATTAATTGGAGTCTAGTTAAATTAATTTCCCTAAAAACCATTAACATAATGCTGGCTTTTAAGATTTAGTTTTTTGGTGTTTCTTTTGGTTTTTGTTATGAGGACTTCGAGGGCCGGATTGAGATGGTCAAAGGCCCCGGGCCGTATGTTGCCCATGTGTATACTAGAGTGTAGCTAGGGGTCCCCGAGATAGCAAATGGTATGAAACGGGGGAACCTAATGCGTATCAACACTGAGTCGATCCTTGAAATGAAAAAAACAACAACAAAGGATTGAGAATGTCTGCAGTAGTTGGTAGCCATTCCTAATGTGTGTTTCTTCATATACGGCAGAGAGTTGTGGCATCATTAGTGTGTCATAAGTCACTGGAGTGACTTTTTCCCTTTTGGCTGGATGTTGCAGTGATATGGATTAACCCATTAAGACCGGGAGGAACGCATCTGTGCGTCATTTCAAGATTTATTTGGGCTATTCAAAACATAGCAGATATACAAGCTCAGAGTACCATGCTATGAGCTTGTAGATCTGCCATTTTTGAAAAAAAGAAAATCGTGAAAATGTGTGGAAATCTTTGAATATATAAATATATATATATATATATATATATATATATATATATATATATATATATATATACGTATATATATATTTCAAAGATTTGAGTTCAAAATTGTTTTGCTTTAAAAAAATTATATATTCAAAGATTTGCACAACATTTTTCACGATTTCTCAAAAATAAATAGCGGATCTACAAGCTCGTGAGCTTGTAGATCTGCTATATTCTTTATATCCATATAGTATAAAATAATGGTTTATGTGGTTACACACAGAATGCGTTCCCGGTCTGAACGGGTTAAGATCTTGTACACTTTGCCTTCAGGGCTGCAAGACAAATCAGGTGGCAAATTGATCGACCGGCTCGCTCATCCCCAGTCAGGCAGGCAGGAAAGGCAGCGTCTGGCGGGGCCGGCACTGCTTACAGTTGTTGATGTCAAACAGGACTCCATACAATTAGAAAGCCATTTTGTCGGTCGGAGGTGCTCATTAATAATTCATTTCCCCGGCACAGCGGGAACACAAATCTGTGGATTGGATGAAAGATATCACCGTCTGTGGAAGTATTGCATTACATCTCCCTGCAGAGGCCCGTGGCGAAAGCAATTGTGCTCTGTTCGTAGGGCAGTGTCGAGCACTGGAAATATTAGTGGTGGAGGAAGTACTCACATTTTGTACTTAAAGGGATAGTTCACCCCCAAAAAAACTTTTTTTCTATCGATCAGTCACCCCATGGAGACTTTACTTAATGTATATATTAATACATTCCTAAACCAATAATTTGATGACGGGCAGTGGTTCCGGTAGGAGACACAAAGAGTCTCCGTTGTGTCTCCTACTGAAACCGCTGCCTACCGGTCCGCTGGTCATCACATTATTGGCTTAGGATTGCGACAAAAACAAAAAGATTCAAGTCTCCATGGGGTGTCAAAATAGAAAAAAAGAAATGTTTTGTTTTGTTTCTATCCCTTTAAGTAAAAGTCTGTTATTCAAAATGTACTTGAGTGAAAGTACAAAAGTATTTGCATTAAAAAGTAAAAGTACTCATTATGCAGAATGTCCAAAGTTTCCAAATGTATAAAAATGCTTTGAAAATAGCTGATCTGAAGTGGTTAATGTATGTTTTGTAATAATAATCCAAATGTAACTAAGTAATTTTCACCTGAAATTTGGTATTAAATATTGACAATTGGAAACACTCCAGTAAAGTTAAACATCCTCATAAGGGCATGAAGTACAGTACTTGAGTAAATGTACTTTACACCACTGGGCAGATATAAGTAGAGTATATTGCTGGTATCCTATAGTTTCTTGAGGCACTCCATTGTTCTCTCTGCACTGTGACGCGACTTATGTGACTATTTACCTTACCGTCCTTGTTGGACTAGAGTTCTTTACTCTGCTTATATATTCCAATCTGGCACGTGTAGGTCACTCTGGATATGGAACGCCTGCTAAATAAATGCCTTTTGGCTGTTTTTAGGCACAACACCACCGCTGTAGGACGGAAGTATAAATTGGGTTTCACTGTACTGTAAAATGCTGAAGGTGTTGACTTTGCAGCGTGATTATTGCTGAGCCACAATGACATTATGTGAGATCAAAACAATACACTATGTGTATGGCAAATACCTCCCACTGACTGCCATGTGAGTGTGTGTGTGAGATTTAACCCATTCAATCCGGGAAAGCATGTGTGTCATTTTAAGATTTATTTGGCTATTCAAAAATGTATTTGCACAAATGTTCACGATTAAAAAAAAAAAAGCAGATCTACAATCCCCACCTATGATGATGTCACTGGTAGACAGGTGTTCTGAACTGTCCATCTTAATGAGCATTAGTGAGGACCAATGCTATGAAGATAAGGTTACAAATGGACAAAATGCTCACTTGGTAAACAAGCAAAAGAAGACGATGGATTACTCAGTGCTGAGAAGAAGAAAAAACGAGGCCGCTAAACGAGTGGTGTGTGTATGTGTGTGTGCGTGCGTACGTGCGTTCTCCCTTCTGGCTCCCAAACTGTGGAACAAACTCCCCCAGTGCACTTAGAACTGCAGACTCAGTCCCAATCTTCTGCCGTAATCTGAAGACTCACCTCTTCAGACGCCACCTTAGCCTGTAGCACTTGCTGTATAGCCTTGATGACCTTGTCTCATGCAATGGTAAAATGTGTGATTTAGATGAGAGCATGTTTATGTACAGATGCCATATTCAACCTGGTATCCTATATAGTATGTATAGTGTCATGTACAGATTATATTTTTTTGGATATTATACGGTTTTTAGACTGATGATGGGTTCTTGGTTTACAGTACCTATGACCCTAGTTTACAATTTCTATGCATACCGGCCACTCCACCCCTGAGCCACTGCCGCCCCAATTAAGAGTGTCTGCTCAATGCCTAAATTGTGTGTGTGTGTGTGTGTGTGTGTGTGTGTGTGTGTGTGTGTGTTTGTGTGTGTGTGTGTGTGTGTGTGTTTGTTTGTGTGTGTGTGTGTGTGTGTGTGTGTGTGTGTGTGTGTGTGTGTGTGTGTGTGTGTGTGTGTGTGTGTGTGTGTGTGCGTGTGCGTGCGTGCGTGTGGTTTCTTACTTGCCAGACAGACATATAATAGAGTATAATTAAGACCTTCCTCTTGCGGTACTGGACTGTATAGAGTGGCTGCTTAGTCACTGGGGTGTGGTATGTATGGAAGTGCGGGATGAGAGAGAGAGAGAGATGAGAGAGAGAGAGAGAGAGAGAGAGAGAGAGAGAGAGAGAGAGAGAGAGAGAGAGAGAGAGAGAGAGAGAGAGAGCGAGAGAGAGAGAGAGAGAGAGAGAGAGAGAGAGAGAGAGAGAGAGAGAGAGAGAGAGAGGAGAGAGAGAGAGAGAACATGCATCCATGACGGTTTCCCAGTGAGGTGAGAGAACTGAGTTATTGGCCTCCGTCCAGAATGGTGGGTGTTCATAAAGCATGGCTCAGTCATGTTCAGCACCACGGAAAGCAACACAGAGGGGAGATATGACGCAGCACATTTTAACCAGGAGAACAGAGGAGATATGATGCAGCACATTTTAACCAGGAGAACAGAGGAGATATGATGCAGCACATTTTAACCAGGAGAACATAGAGAGGAGAACAGAGAGGAGATATGATGCAGCACATTTCAACCAGGAGAACAGAGAGGAGAACAGAGAGAGGAGATGTGATGCAGCACATTTTTACCATTGTGTGCCATGGTGACATCACCAAGCTGCCCGTGTTCTTCACAGAATTTAACCACTTCAGACCTCTCTCTACACCAGTGGTTCTCAAACGATTTCATGTCAAGGACCCCCAAAATGATATGCATTTGTCTGCCGACCCCCAATATGTTGTTCAGGGACCCCCCCAGAAGCAAAGATTTGAGTTCCAAATGTTCACTATAAAAATACATTATTCAAAGATTTGCACAAATGTTCACGATCTTTCAAAAATAGCAGATCTATAAGCTCCTAGCACGGCACCGCGCTACGATCTTGTAGATCTGCTATTTTTGAATAGCCAAAGTATAACATATGGTGAAAGTGGTTAATATGATTATGAAGCTATTAACCAATTTTGTCGGATAGGCAGTCTGTATGGTAGAGTATGTTAATACAATATAACTTATAAATCTGTATGGTAGAGTATGTTAATACAATATAACATATACAATTGGGGTGGTTGTATTTTGTCTCCCTGCTCTTCTATTGAGACATTTAGATCCTGTCAAAGGTCACGTCTCACCTAGACACAGGATCTGACACGACTTTTGGGGCGATGGTCAAGATTCAATTTATCCCCTGAGCAAGCAGGCAAGCTCTATTAGCTCAATGGTAAAACATGTCAGCACTCGTGCAGGATAACGGGTTCAAATCTGGGGTAGAAGAGGAAAGTTACGTAGTGCAGCCTTAAGACACACCTTTTTCTAAGCGGCTTTTAATTCTTGAATATGGGTGCTTTTAAAGACATTTTTGTTATTGTTATTATTTATGTTGCATCTGTTATTTAGTTTTTGATTGAGGATTACAAAGTGCTGTGCACGCATACAAGCAGTGGAGGGAACAAACAAACCACAAAGAGTCAGCCAAAAAGCAAGGTACCTAAGGGCAATCCACCAAAAATAAATGAAGGACCTCTGCGGGCATGAAGAATGTCCTTTCATTTAGGTTTTGTGATAGTATACAGTAGTTAAAGGGGAATTTTGGACCATGGTTCTCTTACCTTTTCTATGATGTTATGACATCCTAGGATGAATGGTACAGTAGAAAACCGGAAGTCTCGCTAGACGAGATTGAAATATCGAGATTTCAATCTCGTCTAGCGAGACTTCCGGTGGGGCGCATTCAAGACAATCACGTTGCATAGTGTTCTTTGTTTTTAGCTGTGGCGGACCCGGGATGGAGTTATGACATTTTTCTACTGTACCATTCATCCTAGGATATCATATCATAGAAAAGGTACTGTAAGAAAAACCGTGGTCCAAACTTTCCCTTTAACCATGGAACCCTATCATTCCTATTCTGGGGAAACATTTGCCAACAATGGCTGATCTGCAAGCTCATAGCACATGGCGTGGCATTGCGTTGTAAGCTTCTGGATCAGCGATTTTCAGTAAGAGATCTGGTGTAGAGGCCAAGTATAGCCCAACCCCCCAATCAACTTTTAGTTTACTAAGTATATAGGCTATGGGTTTAAGAGATTAAACCCTAGCTGACTGGGGTCCCACAAGGGGTCCTATACTAGGTCCGCTTCTTTTTCCCCCCTCTTCACCCAATCTGTTGAAGCCGTTCTACAAGATCAAGAGGTGTCGCTTTGCAACCCCTTGGGAGCTTTATAGATCTGCAATATTCACAGAATGTTGGCCTATTATAACAACATGCCAATAATGGGGTTCATAGGGTTAATTTGCTGACTTCCTCTCGCATTATGTTTTGCCACCCCTGGTCCGTCCGTCCGTGTGTGTGTGTGTGTCCGTGTGTCCGTGTGTCCGTGTGTCATTAGCTGTGTACAGCTAATCTCCGGCACCGTTGGGCTTGATCGCAGCGAAACTGTACACACACACACTCCCTGGATGCCAATTCAGAACCTCTGCGCGCCACCAGGAAAATCTACAGATTTTGTAAAAAAAATCTGCAAATCGGTACACAATATCTCTATAGTCATGTGATCAACACGGAATCTCTCCGATTTTCCATATTATTGTTGGTGCTATAGATGACAACTAGCATGGGCGAGAAATGGCAAATTGCCATGAACACTGGAGCATGAAACTCACTTTGTCAGAGTGTTTGGTGTAATAGACTGTCAGCACTCTATACTGCTGTCTGGGTCCAATTGTATAGTTCATAGTACTTGAAAGAAAAAACAAAACCACTGTTGCCAGGTCTGCTTATTATAAGCGACGTTGGCTTGTTTTTCTGTAAAGTTGCTTAAAGATATTGGAGGTTGCGTTTCTTTTGGGGGCTTGTTTCTAAAGTGTAATTGCTTATTTGGGCTTGTTTCCAATAAAACATTTTATTGTTTAAACCAGTGGTTCTCAAACATTTTCATGTCAAAGGCCCCCAAATTAATGTGTCCACAGAACATCTGAAATTATAATTTGTGCCAGGGACTTGTGTTGTTTAAAATGTTTAAAAAACATTCCACCTTTTGCATTTTTTTTCTCCTTAAGATAAAAAAAAAAAGAATAGCAGATCTACAAGCTCACAACGCGTTGCATGCGGCCCGTTGTGAGCTTGTAGATCGGCTGTTTTCAAAGAGCTGATGTATATAGCTTTGAAGAGCTCATGTGGCCTATAGTCACTTCTTTTGGGCTTGTTTTTATAGACGTGGTAGCTTATTTCTCTCGCAAAATCTGGCAACACTGAACAAAACATGACAGCACTAATTTGCACTTGTCTGACGGAACACTGGTAGTTTGGGATCTGTCTTTGATTCAGCTTCAACTTTATTGTCACTTCACAGTTTTTATTGTGATTTTTTTTTTTTTTCCAACCCCCATAATTTGCAGGTTTCAGAAAAGCAGAGAAGAAGAACACAGATAGAAGGAAAGAACACGGAAATCGGGCCGATATTCAAATATTCCTGATATGAGTATAGTAAAATATAACCTACCTATACATAGGGTGTTTGGTTAGAAGAAATCGCAATAACAAAAACAAATATAGCTGCAAGCAGCAATAAGCGGTTTCGAGGGATAAGGCAGAGGCAGGAAGAGGCAGGCAGAGAGAGAGAGAGCGAGAGAGCGAGAGAGAGAAAGAGAGGCAGTTAGAGAGGGAGGGAGGGAGAGAGAGAGAGAGAGAGAGAGAGAGAGAGAGAGAGAGAGAGAGAGAGAGAGAGAGAGAGAGAGAGAGAGAGAGAGAGAGAGAGAGAGAGAGAGAGAGAGAGAGAGAGAGAGAGAGAGAGAGAGAGAGAGAGAGAGAGAGAGAGAGAGAGAGAGAGAGAGAGAGAGAGAGAGAGAGAGAGAGAGAGAGAGAGAGAGAGAGTGTTAGTTAGTTAGTTAGTTAGTTAGTTAGTTAGTTAGTTAGTTTCATTTATTGTCCACATGTGGACATTTGTCTTCTGTCTCAACAACTGTAAAAAGCAAACAGTTACAACAACAGCAACAACAAACAATTATTTTCTCCTGGCAAAAGAAAAGTACAGGACAACAGTGGCAAATACAAAGGAAAAAACAACAAATCTAGCGAGACATAGTATCATTTAGTGCCTTAATGGCATTAGGGATAAAGGAATTCTTAAAAATGTTGCGGTTAGCTTTTGGTACTTTGTACCAGAGAGGCAGTGAGAGAGGCAGTGAGAGAGAGAGAAGAAGTGAACATGCATCAATTAACAAAGTCATGATTTTTGTTCAGTAAATTATATTTGGACTGGTTAAATTGGGGTTTGAACCAGGGACCTACAGACTTGCGGGTAGACAGTGTAAAGGATAAGGATAATTCCTTTAACAGGTCCGTTCATGAAAGTCCTTGCGGTCTTGTTTCCAATCAATTAGGGGTTAAGAGTCTTGATGAGGGACAAATTTCATTTCATCGACACATTTGCCGGCCTGACCTGGAATCGTACCTGGGGCAACCAGGGCCTCTGGCTCCCTAGGCGGGCTCACTAAACACTCAGCTATGGCCGCAGTACTGACTGAGCCATTGGATAGACAGAATTGGATTTCATGTTTGGTAAGTTATCATACAGCATGGGTTGCTTATTATATACATACAAGCTCATAACGCGTCACATTGTAGATTGGCTGTATGTGGTTACTGTAGGTCTTGTATTAATAATTACATCTGCAAAGTAACAAGTAACTAAAGCTGTCATCTGCTGTAATTGTAGTAGAGTAGAAGTAACAAAAATGGAAAGTAAAGTAAAAGTACCTAAAATTGTACTGTGCATTGTAAGCACTGGTATTGGTACTTGAGTAAATGTACATAGTTACTTTTCACCACCATTGAGGAGCCAATGACTGACAGGCTAGGTATCACCAGGTGCACTGATTGCTAGAGTGCAGAGGAACATGGGTTGATATTAATGGTCTTAACTCAAAATGTATATATCACACAGCTTAGATTTTTTGATTAAATCGGAGAGTGATGTAAAAAAAATCTGTAGTGTAAAAGTTGCACGTTCATCGAATGTCAATGTATAAAGGTTCTTGTGTCTGGGTAGCTCAGTTGGAAGAGCTCTTGACTCTGAACAGCAAGGTCATGGGATCGAATCCTGGCAAAAGCAACACAGCATAATGAGTAATCTGGTTCCCTGGTGTATAGAGCAATGTTACAGGCATAGACTCATTTGTTTGTTAATGTTGCTACCCTTTAAATGGCCATGGCCAATAGCGTGGCATTGGGCGCTTAAAGTTAAATATTTGAAAAACGGTTGATGACTAGATGACTCTTTTCTATACCCAGCCTCACTAACCTTAACCTCAGTAAAACAACGACCTAACCTCAAGAAACACTATTTGTAAAATGAAGAATTCCAAATGATGATCACTTCAACACATAGTTGGGGATAGGGATCGAACCAGAAACCTATGGATTCACAGGCTGCATCTCTTCTCATTCCGCTAAAGCTGGGGAACAATAGCCTGGAAGGAACGCTTGCTGGTTGGTTGCAGAAAAACGAATCAGGTGTCTCCAAATTATTTATCTCCACCTCCATCTTTTCCCCAGCTAATTAGAATCGAGCATTTCCATTAAATGGAAATGAGGAGGTGTGATTTGAAAACAGCAGTCAATGAGAGTGTAGCTTTCCCATCTTATGGGGGAATTAGGAAATGCTGAAGCGTGATTGCACGTTAGGTAACCAGACTATCCCTCTCCCGGCACCGCTAGACACATGGCCTCCCTGATGGTGTCTGTTGATATCTATAGGTTTTTCTGTCCGTTATGAACCAAGCCTCTGTTTCGCTAACTACTGTAGATCACTGGTTCACAAAACATTAACCAATAAAGTTTTTTTTTGTCTCCTCGGAATGGAAACTAGTGAAAATGGTCGATCTACAAGCTCACAACACGTTGCTATCTGAAAAGTTGTGAGATTGTAGATCGGCTATTTTCACAAGAAAGTAGGTCATACATAAAAAACAACTACTCTCAAAAAAGCATTTCATGTTATTTAAAAATGCATATGTCTGAATTAACAGGGTCATGTTTTGTACAATGCAATCTGTAATGAGTGGGATTTGAACCGGGGACCTTTGGAACATGAGGCTGTTCTTTATTGATTGAGCTATTCAATCCACAGCCTCAGACAGTGAGAAAGGAGAATCCAACAAAACAAAACAAAAGGGCGAATGAAGTACGTCATACATTGAAAATAACTACTTTCAAATAAGCATTTCACGTTATCTTTAACAATTGCACATGTATTCATTGATACAGTCATTTTGTGTGCAATGCAATTATAATGAAGTCTACATGAGGTGGGATTCGAACCGGCGACCCTGTGGTTTCAAGGCAGATGATTAAGCGATCAAGCTATTGGACCAAGAAACCTGAACCTGTGAAAAAGGTGCTCACACATTTGACACAGTTTCACGCAAATTGCTCAGAAATCCTTGGTTTAAATGTTTTTCAAACTGCTCAATATGGCGTAAAATCTGAGGGCGCAGCTCACTGGTCAAAGTGATAGATGTGTTCCTCATGAGTCAAGGCACATGTGTAAGCAAGTTTCACAGCTGTCGGCCAAACGAGGCATGACTTTTGCCTGTTTAAAGTTTGCATGTTCAAAAAATTGCTATAGCGCCCCCCTTTGACCAATTGGAGTAAGATTGGTTTAAGTGATACTTGGAATGACCCTCTACATTATTGCAAAGTTTCAAACAAATGTGAGTCTGCATGTATGTGTTAGGGGCAGACGAATAATTTTCATAAAACTGCAATATTCATTGGCTTATAAAAGCTTAACGTTTTCACGCTTGCTCACGTCTGTCGGTATAGGTCCAAAGTTCATGTGTAGACAGTTTCGTGCAGATTGCTCAAAGATCCCAGGAGGAGATAGATTTTTACTGTTTTTCATATAATTCAAAATATTGGGAAATCTAAAGGTCAAAGGTCAAAAGTCATGAATATGAAAGTTGTTAGGCTTGAGGAGACGCATGTGTGTATCGAAGTTTCATGGCTGTAGGTCAAACAGGGCATGAGTTGTACCTGTTCAAAGTCAATTGAGTGAAATAGCGCCACCCTTTGGCCGATAGTTGTGAGTTTCGTTTCTTAGCCGTTTGGCATAGCCCTCTACCATATTGCCGAGTTTCGTAAAAAGTGACCAAACGGTTGGGCCAGAACTGAAAAAACGGCGGAAGAAGAAAGCCTACAGTCTCAATAAAGGCTTCGAGCCTGATAGGCCTCGAAACCTTAATAACTGAAGAAACTAGTAAGTCGTGACGCGTTGTGAGCTTGTAGATCGGCTATCTACAAATAGCTGATGTAATAGGGTAGCCTGATACTCAGCCTGAATTTTCATTTAGTTTCACGCCAGAACATCATATTTTTTGATGGCCGTGGCTAGCGATTCAGGGTCTGGAGCCAGGCTAGTAAGTGGTAAGAACTGTCCGCTTCCTTTGGGGCTTGTTGTCATAGACCTGGTCGCTTGTTTCACTCACAAACTCTGGCAACGCTGATTCTGTGTGTGGCAGCCCTTTGTTGTCAGGAACAGCCTGGTGACAGTCAGCCGTGGCGCTCTGCGCTTTGTTCAAAGTACATCAAATACAAGATCAAACACGTTCTGCTCGTCTGTTTCCTTTCGTCTGTTGTGTTCACCATAGAATCGAGGCTTCAGTGCGAGGCAGAGGAATGCTATCCTAAAGACAGTAACTCTGATCCATCTGCTCAACTGTTTACAATTTACAATTGAGGCATTAACTCTTTAACTGCTAGAGTAATAGTGTAATAGTGTGACACTACAGCCAGCTAAAACGAGCAATTTTACTGTACCTTTGAAAAATCATGGGATATTCTCCGTGACCTCCGTCCTCGCGGAGATCGGCTCATTACACGCACGGGGGTGTTGTAGTATATGAAAAAAATATATATATATATACCGATCGCGGTAATCCGTTGCACAGCTGTGGCCACTTGAATGAGGCTTGTTTTTGCCTTAAAGCAAGCGGAACGGAGATATAGCGATTTCCCCACAGGAAATAAACAGGAAGTAAACAAGCTTTAATTTTTTTAAATTACGTCGATTCCGGGTCTGTCGTCATCAGGCAGTGAAAGCATCATTCATAGGGTAGATAACAGCGCCATCTGGTGGAAAACCATTGAAAACACAAATCTCGTAATTCTCGTCAACGGCAGGCTGCGCCTTGGCAGAATCCGACGAGATATCTTGTCCGTGGCAGGCAAAGAGTTAAGAAGTCGGTCTTATCCAGAGCGCCTTACAGGTGCAAAATCGAAATAAGCCGCCGAGCAAGCATGAGCTCTAGTCAATAAACAACAAGATTAATAATAGACGAAACTTGGATAGATAAACAGTGAGCCTAGCATCTGTGTAAACAGCTATATGAACCACATTTGTAAAATTTGTGGTCGAGGGAAGAACATCTAACACAAAAACATGAGAACGAGTGACCAAGATGCATCTGCGTGGTAAGCTAGCATCAAGCAGGGATACGACGGCAGATGCTGTTGGCTTACCAGCACCCTCTCAAATACAGTATGTGGATGTGTTGGAGTCTTATTCAATGAAACGCTATGATTTAATCTCGAGGTATAGCATCAGCTTCGATGATCGATCCAACACCATCACACACTGAACACTGATGGAGTGACCGGACCCTGGTTGTACTGACATTGATTCGAGCTGCAGTCAATGACCTCCTCTCCTCTCCCCTCCTCTCCTCTCCCCTCCTCTCCTCTCCTCTCCTCTCCTCTCCTCTCCTCTCCCCTCAGTTTGTTTACTTTCTGAATAGAACTTGTGGTGCGTTTCCCTCCCTGAATAAGAACTGAGGCACTACAGTGAAACTAATTCCACATTCAACATTTGTATTTGTTGTTACATCTCATAAACTGCTACGCCAGAGTCAAATGCTTTGGATTTGTTGCAACATTAACAAAACAAAAAAACTGGAATAACAACTGAAGAAACTAGTAAGATACAAAATGTAAATATATACAGTAATAGCACACTTTGAAGTGCCTTTGTAAGGCACTGTGTGCAGGGTTCCTACTTTAATATTTTACATACAGTACATATACTGTATTATATAGTAAGTCCAAAACTGTTACTTTTCACTATTCAAATTCAAAAGCAGCAAAAGTAGCAGATCTATCGATTAGTCACCCCTTGGAGACCTGAATTCATAGATATGTTTTTGTTTTTTTTGCATTAAGCCAATACTTTGATGACCAGCGGACCGATAGGCAGCGGTTCCAGTACATGCAATCATAATACAAAGTGTCTGGTGCTGTGTGTGTGTGTGTGTGTGTGTGTGTGTGTGTGTGTGTGTGTGTGTGTGTGTGTGTGTGTGTGTGTGTGTGTGTGTGTGTGTGTGTGTGTGTGTGTGTGTGTGTGTGTGTGGGATGTCTTTAAATAATATAATAGGTGAGGGTCCTTTCTTCATAAGCGAAGCTTGTGTGTGTGAAATGTTCGCACACACTGTATGTGTGTGTGTGTGTGTGTGTGTGTGCGTGTGTGCGTGCGTGCGTGCGTGCGTGCGTGCGTGCGTGCGTGCGTGCGTGCGTGCGTGCGTGCGTGCGTGCGCGCGCGTGCGTGCGCGCGCGTGCGTGCGCACGACACATAGGCGTCAGGCCTTTTATCTCTTCATGTTCGAGTCATTTGGCAGCAAGTTATTCACAAACATGAAGTGTGCATCCGGAGGGGGGGTGAGGCCCACCGGCCCAGTCACGAACATCCCTCCAATGAACACAGTGTTAGGAGGAGGTATTGAAAAACTTGTAGCGGCCAACACCTCTGTGTTGAGACCGAGAGAGACTATACAGGATGGTGTGGTTTTGTACTACAGACAGTGGTGTAAAGTAAGCTCATTTACTCAAGTACTGTACTTAAGTACACCTTTGAGCAATTTTTGCTTTACTGGTTTAGGCATACTTTCCCATTTTCAATACTTTTACTTCTATTCCACTACATCTCAGAGACAAATATTGTACTTTTACTCCACTACAATTATTTGAAAACTTTAGATACTAGTTACTTTGTAGATATAAATTGTTATATTATAAAACATACATTAACCACTTTAGCCCTAATTTATACATAGGCTATTTGAAAACAAGCTCACAACAAGCTCACAACGCGTCGCATCGCGACGCGTTGTGAGCTTGTAGATCTGCTATTTTAAACATTTTAGTACTTTTACTTTTGGTGCTTTAAGTATATTTTCATGCCAATACTTTTGTACTTTTACTCAAGTAACATTTTAAACACAGGCATTTTACTTGTAACAGAGTATTTTTATCTTGTGGTATTGCGACTTTTATTTAAGTAAAATATCTGAGTACTTCTTCCATAGCGACGCATTGTGAGCTTGTAGATCGGCTATTTTCAAATGGGGGCTGAAGTGGTTTTGTAATAATAATCCAAATCTACAAAGTAACTAGTATCTAAAGTTTTCAAATAAATGTAGTCGAGTAAAAGTACACTATTTGCCTCTGAGATGTAGTAAAAGTAAAAGCACAGAAAATTGGAAATACTCTCAGTGAAGTACAAATACCTAAAAATTGTACCTAAGTACAGTACTTGAGTAAAGTAAGCAGTGTTGGGCGCGTTACTTTAAAAAAGTAATTAGTTATTATAGTTACTAGTTACTTCTCCAAAAAGGTAACTGAGTTAGTAACTGAATTATTCTATTGTAAAAGTTCTAGTTACTAGGAAAAGTAACTATTTGCGTGAAAAAGTTGTAATATGTCAAAGAATTTGGATTGTTTTTGGGAGCAGGTTTCACAAGCCAGGTGCATAGAGTAGAACAGCATAGACAGGTACTTACTACTTACACATAATAACCATTGCCATGAGGGAGAAATAAACTACAATATATGTATTGCACTTCAATATAATATTTATTGCACCTCAACGCACAGCAACTGGTAGATAACAACAGTAAAACAGGTGTAATTGTCTACACCAGTGGTTCTCAAACTTTTTGAATGTCCAGTTTTTAAGTCTCTGTATACTGTATATATGTATATAACCTATAACCTATTTTCCATTCAGTGACAGTTGTGCTAGTCAAAATTCTTCCTTAATTTGGTTTAAAGCTTTACAGAGCAACATGTTCACATACATTTGTCAACTATAAAGAAAAACACTGGACTACACTACAGTGCTTTTAGTGTAAATTAAAGAAAAACTGTCTTAGTTACAACTTCAGACAAGACAACTGGTATGGTACTGGTAGACAGTACTGTAGCCTACTTCAAGTATTTTCTTTGAGCAGAAGTAAACAGTTAAACAGCAAAGTGCTTTTAACACTAGTGTGAATTACAGACACACACTGGCTCAGAACTTAAGACAACTGGTCTAGTAGAGCAGTTGTCACACACACACAAACACACACACACACACACACTAAATTGGAGTTGCTTTGGACAGACGTGGACAAACGCTTCCCCCCGGCACACAACGTGCACTTCACGTGTACATTCTTTCCTTTCCTTTCAATAAAGGTAAAGTAGTGCTTGTACCGCCAATTTGTGAAAGCCATCTTGTCGGATTGCTCGTGACTCGCCATCTCTTCTCTACTGGTCTGGTTGTTAAAGTTTGTTTGTGTGCTGGGTTTGTGTGTAAAAAATACCCATGAAGATATAAATACCAAGGATTCCTCAGTGATGTTATGTCACATGTCACTGCTTAAACAGCGTCGAGTCCATGTTACTTCCTGGTTGCGTAACAGCAAAAAGTAAGAGACATCACTGTCGTATCCTTGGTATTTTTTCTAACCGTGTTTGCAGCAGGAGGAGCAGCAGCCCCATATGGAATCAATTTACTGCCAATACTCCTAACTTCAAATAAAGCTTTCAGAACCTTGAAAACCTTTTTTGCAATACTGAAAATTCGTTTCGAATCTCTGAAAAAAAAATAGAATCTCTGAAAAAAGTGTTGAATCTCTGAACAAAGTGTTGATAGGCCGAAAACAAAATTCAAAACTCTGAACAAATATTTTACAGTGTTTCGCCAACACATTTTCAGAGTTTCAAATTTGTCACAAACACACTTTCAGAATATGCATTTTGGCACTGTTCTCCCTGGGTATTATTTTGTTTTACATGTGTGAAACCTTGTAAACTCCTGACTTAAAATAAAGGTTTCAAAAGGCTTTAAAATAATTTCAAGACTGAGAACTGGTTTTGAATCTTTGAAAAAAGTGTTGATAGGCTGAAAGTGTTTCTCAAATCTCTGCAAACACATTTTACAGTGTTTCGTCAACACCTTTTCAGAGTTTCAAATTGGTCACAAACACACTTTCAGAATATGCATTTTGGCACTGTTCTCCTTTGAGAACAGTCTCCTCATTTTGTTTTCAAAGTTAGAAACCTCTTAAATGGGAATCGTTTTTGAAACTAGCAACTTTATTGTTGAAAGACTGAAAAAAAAAATCAATGGTTAAACTTTATTTTGAAACTGTGATTCAGCGTCACACACACAGCAGCACATTCTCCTCAAATCTCTGAACACACACACACACACACGCGCGCGCGCACACACACAGCAGCAGCGGCAGAGGCATGCCATATGTGTTGAAACTCTGCAGCATTCTGCTGCTCGAAACCTCGCAGGGAGGCGGGGGGGAGCGGAGGCGGGACCAGAGGCGGGGCCGTTTGAAGTACATTCCAATCACATTTTGTATTTACTGGGCTGGGTGGGGCCAACAGCGTTCGGCCAATGACTGACGCTCACAAGGGATTGGCAGACTGCTCAGCCAATGACAGATAATACAATCATTTCAGCATATATATAATTAAATAACATTATATGTATTATATTAACAACACTGAATCACCAGAAGCCCTATTTATCCATAGCAAATGGTACCTTTTAATTACTTTAGCTACACTACTATTACCATAAAGCGACAAAAAAATCCGTTTGGTAGAGTATGTTTTCAGAAAATGATTAGACCACATTAGACCAACATTTTTAATTGTATCAAGTTAATCATGTTCAGTAACACCTTTGAAATGATAATATGACAAAATAAATAATCTTACCTATGAAATTTCAACCAAAAAGAGCCCACATTTGAGAATCCATGTGACTGGGAAACAGTGACATCTAGTGGACCTTTGTTTTGCCATAACATACCTCAACCAACATAGAAAGGGCTCTATGAGGTTGAGTTAAGTTCAGCATTGTTTTCAATGAGAAATAGTGACTTAAAATGTGCTCTACCAATTGGTCGACCAGACTCTTAAAGGGATACTGTTACATTTGTCATAATACATTGTTGCAGCTGAGACTGTACACACCTATGAACACTGTAGTAACACTAGCTGTTGGTTGTCATTAGGAGTAAACAGTGTACATATTGATAATCTATATGTTCATATCACTGTTGATAGTTGGACATGCTTACTTTCAGTGGTGTAAAGTAACTTGAGTATGTTTACTCTGTACCGTACAAGTATAATTAGTTAATTTTTACTGGAGTATTTCCTATTTTACAAAACATTAACCACTTCAGCCATACTTTGGCTATTTGAAGTCCATCTATGACTTCTAACAAAATACTGTGACTAAAAACATGCTGAGCAGAACACATTTACTGAACATTGTATTTTTTTATTTTAAAATACACAAATACAGTCAGTCAGTCAGGGCCTTCAAAAAAGCCAATTTTCAAAAATAGTGCATCTATAAAGTGCTAAGGGCATAACAGGCCATTTTCTGGTTCCATCGATCCAGACCACATTATGTTTTCCGAAAATATTTATATCAATTATTTTAGGCCTAGAATCAAGCCATCCAGGATCCTGGTGATTCATGACCATAAAACATTTGATTCTGTGAATAAGAGGAAACAAATTAAGATATTATTTTTTTCCCCTTCTTCACAGAATCAAACCTTTTATGGTCATGATTAACCAGGATCCTGGATGGCTTGATTATAGGCTTAAATTAATTGATATAAATATGTTTGGAAATCTCTGAGTGAATGGGGTCTGGAACGATGGAACCAGAAAATGTCCGCCACTGCTATGCACCTTTCCAGATCCATAACATCTTTACCCTAAAGTGTATTAACAACAGTAGCCTGGGATCCAGCCTGATTCACTACGTTCGGCAGGTTCTCTTTTTCTCTCACTTCGCTTAAAATAAATCTGCCGAACGTAGTGAATCAGGCTGGATCCCAGGCTACATTACCCAGGGTTTTCAACAGTTTTTAAACAAGGCAACAGTAAAAGGGAAATAAACAGATCAGAGAACATTAAAAACATCTTTCCCCTAAAGTGCATCTGATTGTAAACAAGGGACCAGTACTATGTTCCTGTCTGTTGAAGTTCAAGTGTTAGCCTTACAATAGGGAAATAAACAGATCAGAGAAAGAGAGAAACTGTCCTGTTAAAGCCAGGCAAAAACACATGTGCTTTGGGAAGGAGTCCTTAGGCAGCAGTGATGTGTTGTAACTAATTAAGACATTGAGATGAGACTATACCAGCACATTGGGTAACCTTCAACCTGCAAGGCTTGAGACAGGGGGAGCTGGACTACAAAATACACCAGGCAGTGTTTAAAAATAAATAAAAGCATAGCTTAAATCAGAAGGAACGATGACATTAAGAGCAACCAGGAGACGGCATTTGCAGTCCAAAACCAGTGTTGACTGTGCTGATGGATGCTTGAGAGCCTTTTCAAAATCTTCATAAGTCTTGAAATGGCCTGGGAGACGGAGGGCCTGGAAGCATGTATGGGATGTTGGGAACATCCCATACCCACTCCTGACCTCCACTATGAGCCCCCCAGGCCCAGGGAGGACCCCCCAGCCAGTCCAAAACTTCAGAAGGTCATCAAGAGAGTCTGCTGGAGCTAGACGAAAAAAAAGGAAAGCTTACTAATATGCGTTTAATTATTATCATACCTTCATATTAATGAAACAACATTTCAGTTTTACTGCAGGAAAGAGTAACCATCACAAACTGAAATCTTTGAAACCATGCGTGTAATATAATGGTAACTGATCAAAGTGATTTGGAAAATGATGGGCTTGGTTGCTGTTCAATAAGTTTCAGCCCAGGTACACTTGTTAATAATTTCATCACAACTTTAGAACTACAGCATTTATCTACAGATTGAGAGGTAATTGCAATGATATCTGAAGTACAATAATTATGGCCGAGCATCTAATGTCCAATCTGGGGTACCGTCTGTTATATTGTATTAACATACTCTACCATACAGATTAGATAGTAAATCCTATATTGTAGCTTTAAGCTGGGCGCCAATGTAAAGGAGGGAAAGAAAAACTAAGTCGCCAGCCGCATGATATAATGTAGACCAGCGTTTCTCAAAGTGGGTGCCGTGACCCAAGTCCAGGGGTGCCGCATAATACTTTGATAATATTTGGAATTGATCAATATCACTTCATTTAACCACTTAGACCCTCTAAAGGTCTACTTAGTAAAAACGGACCCGAGTTGCACTGTACTTTGTGCGTTCTTTTTCAATCCAAATCTCTTCCCCCAAAATAGCAGATCTACTCGTAGAAGTTGTAGATCTGCTCATTTTGGTGTATGTTCCCTCCAGAAAAGGGATGCTGGTGTTCAAGTGGTTAAACGTCAAGTATTAAGTTATTTATCCTAATGGAAACAGATATTCTCTCAAGATTGTCTTGTGACATATTGTATCTTAGAGGGAAATATTTACGTAGTGTAATATGACAAATGTAAGGAGCTACACAGTAACAATGTAATTCAGAGGTGCCGTGGATGAAAACGTTATTTACAGGGGTGCCCTGAGACAAAAACGTTTGAGAACCACTGATGGGGGACAGTAACCCTCTTAAAACGTATCTTCTATATGGACATGATATACCTGTTTCAATGAACTGCCTAAGGTAGGTTCCAATCCTTGATCTCGTTTCAAGTGGATAGTCCTCGTCCTCTTCATCCTCGGTTGCTGATGGCCAGGTGATGAGCTCAATCATGACCTAGTTGTCACAGAAATTTGACATTAAATTAAAAGACCGATCAATACATCTCAGGAGGAACAAATGAATGAAGTCAGTACAACTTCATAGTGAAAGTATTTAGGCTGGAGGCTGCCCAGTGCTACATCATGTTCTTCTACAGAAGTTTAGCTATAGTTTTGACCTCTAATGTCAATGCCATGTACAGTAGCTGAATAGTTTAGCTAAATAAATGTAAGACAACTCCATAATTCTGAAAAGCGTAGTGTTAGATTTTTTTTTAAACTACTGAGGTATATGATCAGGTTAAATGGGCCGTTAAGTGTTAGCTTTGTTAAAATGAGTGTTGAATAGCTCCGTCTCTCCAGCTCTTTAGTGAGTGGATAGAAAATAAATGTTCTTGTCTGAGGGATTATCAAAAAGGTGCACAACACACCGGTCCTTGTGAGGTGCCGGCCAACGGAATAAACACTAAATAATAATAGAGTATACACTCTTAGCTGCCGATGCATTTTATTGTGGACACGAGACAAAGACCAACGTTTCGGACAGACAAGCTGCCTTCTTCAGGGTCCCATGTCTGAGGGATAACAATTTCATACAATCAGGAGAGAAATAAAAAGCTGACATATACTTGAACGCTGTTACATCTTCGATGTATAAACAATACATTGGCAGACTGTTCATTCTAATTTTGTTATTGACCACCTCATATTCTCCGCACAGATTAGGAGCTCTTGCTCTACGGCAGACAATAGAGAGTAACAAACGACAGTTTTGAAAATTGATTTTGACATACCTCAATCAAAATCTTATTGCTATTGTGATTTGCTATGGCATGTGCTACTTGGTTTATGTGTAGTTGTTTTTTCCCCTTACTACAATGTAGGTAGCCATGTGTGTGCAGCACGAGTCCACTCCCAGACATGTTTACCCACAGAGACAATAAAGTATATTGTACAGTATCGTACCTGGGCTTTGCTCCGGACTTCGCCGTCCTGCAAGAAAAATGTTTTGTTACCAATTCATCAATAACAAAGTACACAACACAATGAGTTTTGTCCCATATGGACACATATAATGAGAGTTCACCAAAAGGGCTGAAACAATAAAAACATGCCACAACAACATAAAAAGGGTATTTATTAAATATAGTACATCATACGATTCTTTTTTTTCCACAGAATCAAATGTGTTATGGTCATGATTGACCAGCTTCCTGGATGGCTTGATTCTAGGCTTAAAATTATTTATATAAATATTTTTGGAAATCTCTACTGGGAAAAATGTATGTGGTCTGGAAAAATGGAATCAGAAAATGGCCGTCACTGCCAGTGGTGGAAAGTAACTAAGTACATGTACTTAAGTACATTTGTTGTTACTTTCTACTTTACTAGAGTATTTACAATTTGCAACTACTCTTAACCCTACTCCATTACATCTCAGAGGCAAATATTGTACTTTTACTCCACTACAATTATTTGAAAACATTAGTTACTTTGCAACTATTATATTATAAAACAAATTAACCACTTTAGCCCCATTTTATACAAAGGCTATTTTAAAATAGCAGATCTACAAGCTCACAAAACGTCACATAGTGATGTGTTGTGAGCTTGTAGATCTGCTATTTTCAAACATTTTAATAATTTGGTGATTAAATTATATTTTGATGCCAATACTTTTGTACTTTTACTCAAGTAACATTTTGAAGACAGGCCTTTTACTTGTAACAGAGTATTTTTATATTGTGGTATTGCTACTTTTACTTAAGTAAAAGATCTGTTCTGAGTACTTCTTCTACCACTGGCTACTGCTATGCCGTGATGATTTCATAACAAGATCAGATGTGATTACAAACCGTGACAAATACAAAACCTTTGAAAACGGCAGCTAATGTTTTTGTCAAGCTTTGCACCACAGAGACTGATGCTGTTACACCAGAACTGGTGACTTAATGAATTCTGTGACCCACCGTAGCAGAGTTAACTTAAGAGCCCCGCCTCTGGTCCCGCCTCCGCTCCCCCCCCCCCCCCCCCCCCCCCGCCTCCCTGCGAGGTTTCGAGTAGCAGAACGCTGCAGAGTTTCAACACATATGGCATGCCTCTGCCGCTGTGTGTGTGCGCGCGCGCGTGTGTGTGTGTGTGTGTGTGTGTTCAGAGATTTGAGGAGAATGTGCTGCTGTGTGTGTGACGCTGAATCACAGTTTCAAAATAAAGTTTAACCATTGCATTTTTTTTTTCAGTCTTTCAACAATAAAGTTGCTAGTTTCAAAAACGATTCCCATTTAAAAGGTTTCTAACATGGAAAACAAAATAATACCCAAGGAGAACAGTGCCAAAATGCATATTCTGAAAGTGTGTTTGTGACCAATTTGAAACTCTGAAAAGGTGTTGACGAAACACTGTAAAATGTGTTTGCAGAGATTTGAGAAACACTTTCAGCCTATCAACACTTTTTTCAAAGATTCAAAACCAGTTCTCAGTCTTGAAATTATTTTAAAGCCTTTTGAAACCTTTATTTTAAGTCAGGAGTTTACAAGGTTTCACACATGTAAAACAAAATAATACCCAGGGAGAACAGTGCCAAAATGCATATTCTGAAAGTGTGTTTGTGACAAATTTGAAACTCTGAAAATGTGTTGGCGAAACACTGTAAAATATTTGTTCAGAGTTTTGAATTTTGTTTTCGGCCTATCAACACTTTGTTCAGAGATTCAACACTTTTTTCAGAGATTCTATTTTTTTTTCAGAGATTCGAAACGAATTTTCAGTATTGCAAAAAAGGTTTTCAAGGTTCTGAAAGCTTTATTTGAAGTTAGGAGTATTGGCAGTAAATTGATTCCATAGCCCCAGCCTGTAGTAGCGCTGCGCGCACACACAGACACACACACACACACACACACACACACACACACACACTGTCAGCCGGCCCGTCGTAACAGAAAGCTTGGGGACGCTTGACATAGTAACAGAGCACATTTCATTGTCAGTAACGGTAACGGCGTTGTCATGATGGAAATTGTAATTAATTAGATTACCCGTTACTGAAAAAAATAACGGCGTTAGGTAATGCCGTTTATTTAAACGCCGTTATGCCCAACACTGAAAGTAAGTTGATGTACTTAGTTACTTTCCACCACTGACTACAGGGGCTGTGTCCGCACAGACATTTGCAGAACTTTGCAGAACCCCCCCCCCCCCTTTAAATCATTTATTGAAGCGTTATCAATAAAGGATTCTGCATCGTGGCTATGATGATGTGTTCACACGGGCAGATACAGAGATACATGCTACCATTTTTAATGGAAGCCTAGGCAACATGAAGATACTGTACAAAGCTACATCCAACGTTTGTAGCTGCTACAAAAGATACAAAGCTACAAAATTGCAGGGTTCAACTTCCTGATAGAAAGATACAAAACTAGAAAAAAGTGCGCCTCGGAGCACAGGTCGCCGCCAAGTCAGGTAGGTTATTCTGGGCCAGCAGAATTTGGTCAGAATTTTTTGGTCAGAATTTATTGAGAGGATAGCCCCTTGAGATGAAGCATCTCATTTTAGAGGGGGTCCTATGCACATACATAAAACATTACATACAGTACAAGTACACAATACACAATACACAATACACACATGTACAGATACAGTTAGCTTGCTCACCCTCTCCCACCCCATTCACCAACTCGTTTTAAACAAGGGGGCCGCAAGGGCCGCAAGCTAAAAACGTCGGTCCTATTTTTGATTTTTTGATTTTGTAACACACTACACATACAAGATAATGTACATTTTGACATCATATTCTTTTCACTGTACCTGTTTATTTTGTGTGTCTGTTTGTTTAAAAAAAAAAGAGGAAGCAACCCATATATTTGAACAGAAATGTATATTTTTATCCTGTGCTTCACAATAAAAAGTAAAAATGTAAAAAAAAGAGACGCTGCGTTGGGGCCGCATACGGCCTGCAGCCCGCAGGTTGAGTAGCACTGCTATGGAGATAATGTGTACCAATTTGCTCCTGGTGGCGCTGTAATAGGGCAATGTTAAAAGGGTGGCATTTGTTCTTCAACATATTGCGAATGTGCGTGCAAAGTTCCACCGCAATCGGACGCTGCGTTCATGATTTGCGGCATTTTGTTAAAAATGGGCCACTCCTGCAAACTTTAGATGTCAGTGTTAGCCAATCAGGATGGAATATGAAAAATCAAACAGATCCGTCTTGATCCCATGACTATAGAGATCATGTGTACCGATTTGCGTGAAATTTGTATAAAATGTGAAGGCAATGTGTCTTACATAAGTCGGCCTCCTGGTGGCGCTATAAAAGGCAAATGTGAAAAATGCAGGGCACATGGACAGAGCGACATATATGATGTGTATCTGTGTATCCTTGTATCTTTGTATCTGTGTGAACACAGCATGTGTGTGTGGCCTTTTCTTCATGTTTAGACTTCAGCACCAAGGTCAGCAGCACCTGAGCAATATACTAGTGCCTGTGCCCTTCTCCTGCTTGTTTGGGAGTGCAAGTGGTTAACAAAAGCGTCATTCTAAAGGTCCTTACACACCGGGGCGAATTCTTCATGCGAATAAATACTTTTTTTTTTAAACCTTATAAAGTCAATGCAAGCGTCCACATCAGTTTCGCGAAGCGAAAAAGCGTCTTTTAATTATTCGGAACGAGTCCGAATTTTGCGTATATTCGCATATTCGCCAGTGTGTAAGGACCTTAAGAGTTTTGAGCATATTTTTGATTGTGGCGATAATATCCATAGTCGCAATTATTTTGGCCAATTTAATGGCCAATTTGGTAATTTGCATACAGTTGTGAGGGGACTTAATTTAATTGACTACATTTATTGAGTCGGGGGCGGCAGTGGCTCAGGGGTAGCGTGGCCGGTAGAGCGGGCGGATGTTCGATCCCGGGGCTCCCTCAGAGTTAGTGTCGAAGTGTCTTTGAGCAAGACGCCGAACCCCTAATTGCTCCTGATGAGCAGGTTGGTGTCTTGCAGGTTGGTTTCCTCCGCCGTGAATGTAATGCACAATCTATGTAAAGTGCTTTGGATAAAAGCGCTATTTAAATGCATCATTTACCATTTATTTTATTTTAAAACACACACTCAATGCCAGTCTGCCAGATCACCCTCCCCCGTGCCAACGTTGGCACCCGAGCCTTAGGTTGCCCACCGCCACTGAAAATGTTTGACTTTGCACCATTTAACCCGACGTAATGTGCTGGAAATATAGACAGAAGTGCTTTGCAGGAGGATCTGATGATATGCATCTTGTTATCTCCCTACACGTGTCATTCCACTGTAAGAGACTCTTATCGGCAGTATCTTATGCGTAGCCGGGTAGCGCTGCGATGCGTTGTCAGCTTGTAGATCTGCTATTTTCAACAAAAGAATTATAATTGGAATAATTATCTTTTAAAGATGTTAACCCATTAAGACCGGGAAAGCATCTGTCCTTTTCGATTTTAACCACTTTAATCATTATCTTATACTTTGGGCTATTCAAAAATAGCAGATCTACAAGCTCATAGCGCGTCACCGAGTGCCGTGCTATGAGCTTGTAGATCTGCTATTTTGGGAAAAATCATGAATTTTTTAGCAAATCTTTGAATATATATTTTTTTAAGTGAACATTTGTAACTCAAATCTTTGCTTCTGAGGGGATTCTACAAATGTCTTCTAAATCCTAACAGTTTTTGGAAAAAACGTATGTTGGTTCAGTGGTTCAGTGGTTCTCAATCTTGTCAAGGACCACCAAAATGATATGTATTTGGCCGTGGACCCCAATCTCAAAATATGTTGTTCCAGGGACCACCAGAAGCAAAAATTTGAGTAAAAAAATGCTTGCTTTAAATATACATATATATATATTATTAAAGATTTTCGCGATTTTTTCAAAATAGCAGATCTACAATATCTGCTATTTTTTAAAAGCCAAAGAAATCTTAAAATAACACAGATGCTTTCCAGGTCGTAATAGGTTAAAGGACGACTTCACCCATTTTCAACCTATCTTCGTACAATTGGTCCTCACTCATTATAAGATGGTTCCATTTGTGTCAATGGGGTCTGTGTCTCAGAGGAGGGCTGTGGACAGTTCAGAAACCTGCCTACCAGTGACATCATCGATGGGGAATCCAAGGTAATAGAAACTGCAGGAAAGTTTGCATGCTATAATGAAAGCCATTGTTCTCACGTTAATAAGAATCTAAATAAAAAAATTGGACACCTTGTCCAAACAAAAGAAAAAGCTGCCTAACGATGATGTCACTGGTAGGTGGGTTTCTGAACTGTCCACAGCCCCCCTATGAGATACAGACTAAGACTACGAAACAAATTGTACCATTTTATCAGACGCATAGAGTACAGAAGTCCTGATGTCACTCGTTCATCCCCTGGTTCGTAAAGTAATTTCTCTATGGAGAATAACATTGGGTCATCTTAGAATCGTCTCATAAGAATTGTGGTCCAAAAATAAACAAACTGTCCTCGCGATATTGTCAGGGAGGTGGCTCTGTATAGTTTATGATAGTCAGTCACTTATATTTGATACAGTTTGTTTCTGGCGAAAATGTAACTAATTCGGCGGTAGTAACATTAGCGTTTTCTCACCGTGGGGGATGTTCGATATTTTGTTTTTTACCGATATCCTATATACCGATACCTAATTTGCGATATCGATATCAACTGATACCGATATATGCGGGCTTTTTCAACAAAAGTCAACTAATTGTCAGGTATCAACATCACATTTCTAATTGAAAAAATTGGCTATAATATAAAATCTATTATAATACAGTGATGTCGTTAAGTTTTCAATTAAGTGAGTCCCGGGACTCACTGGTGGTCATTTGAATGAGTCCCACTGATCAGATTAGATGTTGGCCTATTTGACAGTGCAGAAGCATAATTGCTTTGATACCTATGAAATTAACGAGCGTCAACAAGCGCCAGCTGGACACAGACACACACACACCTGCCCTCTGCAGGGCTCTAATTTGAAAGTGACTGGAGTCTGTTTCATTGCTCTCCAAAAGCCCTTGAATACGATGGAATATGATTAAGGATGACAGTGATTATGGTAAGCTCTTTTTTTTTATTTTATTTTTTACAAAAAACGACATCCCTACTAAAATGTTTGACTGTCCTACCATTTAACCCTATATAATGTGCTGGAAACAGACAGAGGACCTTGCCATGGTGTCTTGTTATCTCCCTGCCTGTTGTCATTCCACAGTCAGAGCCCCAGCCTGTGCTGTGCTGTGCTGTGCTGTGCTGTGCTGTGCTGTGCAGGGAGGGCTGGATGGACACATTTGCATGTTAAGCCAAACGCTTGATGCTCCCTGGGGACCATTAATCAGCACACAGCAATTAATGAGTCTGTTTCCCCCCCTGGTGATTAATTATGTCTTGTGCTATCCAACACAGGGACGAGAGAGAGAGAGAGAGAGAGAGAGAGAGAGAGAGAGAGAGAGAGAGAGAGAGAGAGAGAGAGAGAGAGAGAGTCCATTGCCACAGCTGTTTGTTCCCTGTCACCGTTTTTATGGGCATTCTGTAATATTTACCCAAGTTGAGACGAGGGGAACGAGTTTGCTGCCGCAATCCTGACAAATTGAGTATTTTCTCAGGCAATTAACCCATTTAAACCGGGAACGCATCTGTGTAACCACTTTAACCATTATTTTATAGTTCGTAGATTTGCTATTTATTTTTTGAAAAATCCTGAACATTTTGGGCAAATCTTTGAATATATATATATTTTTTTTAAACTCAAATCTTTGCTTCTGGGGGATTCTACTAATGTCTTCTGAATCACATAAAAAAATAAAATAAAATAAAAAACGTATGTTGCTATATATATATCAGTGGTTGAACCTTTTCATGTCAAGGACCCCACCCCCCCCCCCAAATGTATTTAGCCATGGACCCCCATCTCAAAATACTTTGTTCCAGGGACCCCCAGAAGCAAAGATTTGAGTTCAAAATGAATATAAATTCAAAGATTTGCACACATTTTCACAATTATTTCCCCAAAAAATAGCAGATCTATGAGCTTGTAGATCTGCTATTTTTGAATAGCCCAAATAAATCTGAAATGACACAGTATGCGTTACCGGTCTTAATTGGTTATGTCATGAAAGCAGAGTAGCTGAGTGTGTTTTGAAAGCGGACTCGGCTGCAGCTGTTGTCATGCAGCATTACTGTACTGTCTCTGCCAGCAACAGCTGTAGCAAGCATTCATTATTATGTTTCTATCCCTCCTAATACGGAATACGCAATCGAACCCTTATTTAACTAAGAGACGTGTCCCTTTGTTGAACCGATAATACGGCCGATCTACACCAGACTTTTCAAAGCGAGCTTATGCGTGGCGCGTTGTGTTTAGATCCAATTGGTATCAATGATACCGGCTACACCAGGCGTGCGGATACGCGAGTACCGCATACGCACTCTTTAAAATAGGACTGGATCTAAAAGTGCGCGTGTGTATATGCACATGTGTGCGAAAATTCTCTGGTGTAGATCTGCCGTAATAGACTCATTTTTGTTCCTTATTTTGGGGAATCAATCATTGAAACACATTACAAGTTCAAACAGGTTGTATACATGTATAACACAGGTTGATTGATTGATTGATTGATTGATTGATTGATTGATTGATTGATTGATTGATTGATTGATTGATTGATTGATTGATTGATATCTTTATTGATCATGAAATAAAACATTATGTCACATGTAACATACTTCTGACCCACCATAATCAAAAGGAAAGCTTACAGCTTGTTCTAGACTTTAGACTTAGAAAAAAGCAGCAAGTACAGAGACAACCAGTCAAAGGTCCAGTTTGCTGTCGACACCAAATTATTTACCAAAAATAGCTGATCTAAAATAGCTGATCTTCAAGCTCACAACGTGTTGCAATGCGAGCTATTTTAGACTAGTTAGAATTTGGCACAAATGTCCACATGAACTAAGTATATTGGTGGTCAAAGGTCAAGGTCGTTGTGACCTCAAGTCCGTCCCGTTGACATGAACACAACATCTCAGGAACGCCCGGAAGGGAATTGAATCCCATCTCGCACAAACATGCACTTGGACTCAAGAATACAGTAAACTGATTAGAAGTTGGTAGTCAAATGTCAAGGCCACCGTGACTTCAGAAAACTCATTTTATGGCCCTAATTTAGGAATTAAAATGCTAACTATGACAAATCCCACACAAATGTCAAGTAGGATACAATTATTAAGTGATGGCATTTGTGTCAACTTCACTGTGACACATAATGCTCTGCAAAAACACGTTTTAACACCATCGCTCGGGAACAAAAGGTGAGATTGTGTCAACATAATGTCAAAGAATGATTATTGTGCTGCGTTTTAAAATCAAGACCAAAATGTAAAAGTGAAAAACGAAACGTGGCTGTATCCATTAGGGCAGTGATTCTTAACCTGTGGTCCATGAGGGTATTGTATAAGTGCGATCCCAAATAATTGCCAAAACACTTAAGATTTCAATGGTATGACATTAACGTTACATTACGTGTTAGTGCCATTGATCATTAATCCATTAAGACCGGGAATCAATCTGTGTCATTTTAAGATTTATTTGGCTATTTTGTTTTTAAATCATGGATGTATGCAAATCTTTTAATATATCTATATATGTTTTAAAGCGAACATTTTTAACTCCGATCTGTGCTTCTGGGGGGTCCCTGGAACAACATATTTTGAGATGGGGGTCTGCGGCCAAATACATGTTATTTTGGGTGGTCCTTGACATGGAAAAGTTGGAGTAACACTGATATAGCAACATACTGTTAAGATTTAGAAAACATTTTTATATACGTATTTGGCCGCTGACCCCCATCTCAAAATATTTTGTTCCAGGGACCCCAGAAGCAAGGATTTGAGTTACAAATGTTTGCTTTAAAAAAAAATATATATATTCAAAGATTTGCACAAATATTCTAGATAGAAAAAAAAGCAGATATACAGTACAAGCTCATAGCGTGGTGCCGCGCTATGAGCTTGTATATCTGCTATTTTTGAATGGCCAAAGAAACATGCTCTCTGGTCTGAAAATGCACGCGGCCCGACCATCTGAGCACATCAGATGGGTGGGTCACGGACACTTTTGAAAAAGTTTGAAAACCACTGCATTATTATAGGATCACAAGATGTTTTTTTAGTTTTTTCTTCTATTCATCTCAGTGAAACCACCCCATGCTGGCCATAGCCTAGGACCCATTTCTATTTCTGTAGCTGTAGAAGGCATAATAACCAGAATACTTCTCCAGCCTCCTGGAGTCTGAGGGGAGATTGTGTGAGTTTGATTTGAGCCAAAACCCTTCATTATTAACCGTATTAAATCCTTCATTTCTCTATGGAGTGCCTATAGGTAATCCACAGAGCTCTGAGCCTGTGGGAAAAGTAAGCATTATTCAACACCTTATATACCTGCAGCTCAAATCACTGCCGTGAGGAGTTAGATTTCTGCCTCAATTGTCACGTGCCCCCTTTATCATCTGAGCTGTAATTATTATTATTTGAACGTAGACGTTGTGTTTATTTTAAGACATTTGAACTTTATATAGTGCATGTTATATAATCTCTGTCAGGTGGAAACCTCATATGTCCAAAATAGTTATTTTTCAGCATTCAAATACAAAAAATAGCGAAAGTAGCAGATCTACAAGCTCGAAACGCGGCGCTTGTAGATCTGCAACTTTTGATGCTTTTTTGTGACGCTGTAGTATGATCAAGTACAGTGTTAATTTACAAAAAAAGTTAGAATACGGAGATATGAGGTTTCTGCCCGACAGCAACGATATCTATATATAGTAAGTTCAAGGCAGTTGTCTGTCTGCCTGTGGCGGGTGTACAGATATGCCCATAAATGGACATGCCTGAGGTCAGCCCAAATCGGCACATCACTGTCAGGCGGAATCCTTGTATGTCCCCAACCGTTCCTTTTTTTATTATTGTTTTAAAAACATTAAAAAAATGTTAAAATAGAAGATCTAAACACTCACTGCCTCCCCCTGGTCAGCCGGGGCGCCTGATGGAGGGGAAAGGAACTGGTTGCAATAACGTGTTCCTCCCACGCGCTACGTCCTACCGGGGAAACTCCCCCCTGTCAGGTGATACGAAGCGGCTTGTTAGCTCTCATGCATTGAAGGAGGCATGAGCTCGGCTCTGGGCTCTCCCTAGGCTGGCAGAGGGAGTGTAGCGCCCAGGATTACTTAGAAAAATGGCACTGGGTGAAAAAAATGGGGTTGCAAAATCGTGGGATGAAGAAGTTAGTAAAAAAAAAAGAAGAAAAAAAGGAATGCGACAAAAACAAAGAAAATATCCATGAATTCAAGTGTCCATGGGGTGACTAATCGATAGAAAAAAAGGCATTTTGGGGGTGAACTATCCCTGTAATGCCTTACTTCATCATACAAGAGTGTCACACACAAAAGTAGTGAAAATAGCAGATCTACAAGCTCACAACGCCTCGCGACGCGAGACGTTGTGAGCTTGCAGATCGTCTATTTTCACTATTTTAAATCGTTTTGAAAAAAAAGAAAGGTTTCCACCAAGACATGGACGATATATTGCTCAGCCCTGGTGTGTAGGTTGGCTTTTGGATCACACTGAATGTGTGTGTTGACTCCTTGTAGCCCACAGAGAGGAGAACCAATGTCAGCGAGTACACTCCAACATCTCTCCTCCTACTATCAGCATCTATACAGTATAATCCTTTGCAGCACAGTATACTGTATAGGCCTATTCAAGTCTGAAACACAGACCAACACACTGGAAAATCCCTCAGTGTTCCTCTGGAAACCGAGAGTGCGACAAATAACAGATTCGGGTCGTGGCAGTATCTTAGTAGATTTATTTTGTTTGCACTTCATTTAATCCAATAAGACAGGGAACGCATCTGTGTTATTTTCAAGATTTCTTTGGCTATTCAAAATATATACAAGCTCATAGCACGGCTATGAACTTGTAGATCTGCAATTTTTTTTAAATCATGAACATTTGTTTCTTGGGACCTCCCCAGAAGCAAAGATTTGAGTTACAAATGTTCGCTTTAAAAAATATGTATATTCAAAGATTTGCACACATTTTCATGATCTTTCAAAAATAGCATATCTACAAGCTCATAGCGCGGCACTCGGTGCGTGCTATGAGCTTGTAGATCTGCTATTTTTGAATATCCAAAGAAATATAAAATGACAGAGATGCGTTCTCGGCGTGAACGGGTTAATTTCACAGTATCTGGGGTTGTCACGTTCATGAAAAAAGGGGAAATGACCGTGCAGATCCCCAACCCGAACGTGGGCAGGTGCTGAGCGACCAACTATAAGCAGAGAAAACATAGCAGATCGAAACCAACTGGCTACCACTGTGCAAGCTCACAATGTGTTGCGATGCGACGCATTGTGAGCTTGTAGATCTGCTAAATATTATACAATGAAAACTTGTGAAATGGGACATTCTGCATAATGAGTACTTTTACTTTTGTACTTTAAGTACATTTTGATACCAATACGTTGTACTTTTACTCATGTAAAGTTTGAATTCCAGACTTTTACTTGTAACAGAGTATTTCTACATTGCAGTATTGATACTTTTACTTAAGTACAAGATTACTGAGTACTTCTTCCTCCACTGGTGCCGAGCGACGAACAGTAAGCAGAGAAAAATAAATACACGCTCATCACGTGAGAAAACGTCGACGGCTATAATGCATTACATGTGATCATGTTGAATTTTATTGTGGGTTGTATACGATCGGTGTTCCTCTGTGTTCCACTGTAGTCTGAGGAAGAGCTTTGAGCTCGAAACGTCACAGCTTTTTGTTGCACAATAAAGCATATCTGTTGCATCGGAGCCCTCAGTGTGCGATAGCGTTTATTCATTTTCTCTGCTGTCACGGCCATGGCCATGACCAAAACAGGCCATATATTTGATCATGTAATACTTTACAACATGTTAAAAAAATATATAGGAAACCACCAACCTTCAAGCTCACATGGTATGATGCTGTGAGCTTGTAGATCGGCTCCTGTACTTCAACTGATGACATTTTTTTTAGAACAGGGAAACGATTATGACGAGTATGCAAAGCAATTGCGATTATCTCAAATAATTGCGATCGGGTCATTATGTAATAATTTTGAATGGCCTATTTCTTGAGATCACATTTTTTTGGCACTTTGCGCCGTTTAAATTGCACCGTATATCGTATAGCGATTTTGAAAGCGTTTTGTGTGTTATCGTCGCAGGTGAAACGGGGTTGACTCTCCCTCCATTGTGAGAGATGGAGAATAGAACAGACAGGATTATGTTGAATGGGAGTCATACTGGGATTTTACAGTTCAGTCCCACGCCTGCAGTTTAACTTCATCTGGGATTCACAAAGGACTGCAGCCAGCCCTGTTGAAATCCTCTAATGAATGCACATGTAAATTTATGTAAATGTACGAGTGCGTGTGTGCGTGCTTGTGTGCGTGTGTGTGTGCTGAACACGGTTCCACTTGGGACCAAGTGTACACATAGATGTGTTTATACTTTCACTCTACTTTAATTAGTGTAGAAAGCTTTGAGTTAAGTGTCAACACGAAATTAAACCAGTTGCTTATTCTTTGTTTTGTTTTTCATTTTGCTTCCATGTAATCCGTCATAGTCAATATGTGGATATGAAAACAACGAGAAGAAAAAATACAGTTATGTAACAGCTCAAAGACAAATATTGGGCGCACCTTTAAACTGTGGTGACTGTAATAGATCCTCTATGCTGCCATGTTGAAAGATGTGAAGCATCCACGTTTTAGAATGTGTAGCTTATTTGCAACAACACATTTGAAGCATTAGCCCATTCAACGGAACAGGATCTGGAAGTCTGGAGGGCCTGGAATGCCCTGCAGGAAATGAGGAGAGTGTGTAAATCTGACATGAGAGATAAACTCAAGAGGTGGCTGTTCGTAGCTACAGTGGAGTCAGTACTGCTGTATGGGGCTGAGCAGCCTGATCTCACAGAACACTGTGAAATAGCACGGAATGAAAATTCCGTGAATAGACGACTAGAAAACCCGCGAGAAATTTGCGCATATGAGCCGCGAATACCACGGTGAAATAACATGGGTTGCAACCCGGAAGCAGAGCAGTCCCCACAACATGATTTACGATTCTGTGCCTATCGGTATATAACTCGAACGGCACTGAGTAGGCTCAAGCGAGCGTCGCAACATTCAGCATGGCAACTCGCTCGCTTTAGCTCGCTCGTGGTGCTTCACGTGGCTCCAGTTCGCTTGAGACTGCACGCCTCCGACATGGTCCAAAACGTAACAAAGTCAATGGAGGAGATACGACGCGGCTATGCACGGGTTTTCGGGTTTTCTAGTCGTCTATGTACGGAATGTAATCCGTGCTATTTCACCGTGTTTGTGTGAGATCGGGTTGGGCTGAGACATGGACCCTCACAGCACAACAGGAAAGGGCCCTGCATAGATGGAGTCTACACAAGAATGCTACGAATGGCACTATGTCACATGGACGGACCACATCAGAAATGTGGACCTCTACAGTGACCTACCACGGGTCACAGACAAGGTCAGAGAGAGAAGGATGAGGCTGGCAGGGCACTGCGTCAGGCACCTGGGCGGGAGGGTGTGGAGGGCAGCAATTCAGGAGGCAGGAGTTGGCGTTGGCTAGACCGCACTCCTCGTATTGCATCACACACTGTGTTGTGGACAGACAGGAGCTTAAAGTGTTTAAGGGCCACATGCACCAGTCTGAAACACTTCACTGCATGAGGGTGACAACACTGATGAATCCTTTCTATCTTTATTATTCCAGCCTCTTGCCAAGCAGCCTGCAGCAGCTCATCCAGCCTCCAGTGCGCTGTAACTACAAGCTGTATTTTTTATGCTCACACTCGCTGAAACACTTCCAAAACTTTTAACTTTTAAATTGTATGTCTCCCCCGGGGACCCAGACTACAGTGAAAATAGCTGATCTACACGCTCACAAGATCTGCTATTTTCACTATTAAATGTTAGATGACTAACATGATGACATGATTAGATTAGATTCATGGGGGCATGGTGGCGCAGTCGGTAGCGCTGTCGACTCACAGCTAGAAGGTCCTGGGTTTGATTCCCGCCGGGGACGCTGGGGGCGTGTTCTCTCCTCCACGTCATCAGCGCCCATACCCTTGGTGGGGTTGGTGAAAGGGCCCACTCTGTGTGGAGTTTGTATGCTCTCCCCGTGTCTCCTAGGGTAGTTAATACCCTCACAAAATCATGCAGTAATCCTGGTCGCTATACTGCCTCCCTCATGACAGCCGGGGCACCTAATGGAGGGGAAAGGAACTGGTTGGAATAACGTGTTCCTACCACGCGTTACGTCCTACCGGACAAACTCAGGTGATAAGAAGGTCAGTTGGCTCTCATGCATTGAAGGAGGCATGAGCTCGGCTCTGGGCTCCCTAGGCTGGCGGGGGGGAGTGTAGCTTAGACAATTGGCACTGGGTGAAAAAGGGTTGCAAAATCGTGGGATAAACGTAGTATTGATTGAGTATTAAAAAAAAAGATTAGATTCATGAAAACATTTGGGGGAAACATAAAAATGTAGGAAACGAAAAACAAAGGCGACCCATAAAAATGGGTCCACGACCCCAAACGTGCATGGTTGCCAACCCAGTGTCTGGGAAACACTACACCCCCCCCCCCCCCCCCCCCCCCCCTCTCCTGGTGATAGGACTGTGTACCAGCCATTTCGAGTTGCCCACGAATTACAACATAAAATCACAAATCACACGTAGGATAGGCCCATAGCCCATAGCCTAGTTCATTGTTGCACAGCTGTCCTGTTTCCAGATGTTCCCTTGGTGAGCCTCACCATCCTCTGCTCCAGGCAGCAGAACGTCTGTCTGGCTGAATAAAAGGCTCTGCGAAGACGTTTGGTTCTTTCTTTTTCCTTTCCGTTTCCTGCTCTTCTTACGGACGTACAGGCATGGCTAGCCTCTATCCGACCCCCCTCCCACAGGGGGGCGCCACGGCCTTCTGTTTCTGCTTTGAGCATCCCTATACCTCCATAATCGTTGATTTCGGGGCAGAAACCTCTTATCTCCATGTTTTAACTTTTTCGTTTTTCGTAAATGAACGCCCCCACTTCATCATTCTACAGCGTCACACAAAAGCATCAAAAGTAGCAGGTCTACAAGCGACGCGTTTCGAGCTTGTAGATCTGCTACTTTTGCAGTTTTTTGAACATATGAGGTTTCCACCCGACAGAGAAGATATGATACTTCAAATACTTTGAACACACATGCAGTGCATGGTGTCGAGTCTGATACTTGTCCAGGGACGTGCTGGGCCCTTAATTCAGCCTGGGGAATCTCAGATAGAGAGGCCGTAAAAATGTTTAGCTCCGGACGTGCGGCGAGGTCCCAAATACTAACGACCGATGAGCGGTATATTTTTATTTATAGTAAAAATAAACAATTGTATTATTTATTATAAAAAAATATACAATGAAAAATGTACAATAATGATAATATACTGGAGGTAATGTGGGCCGGTGCTACTAAAGGATTGGCCAATTCAGATGAGAGACAAGCAAGTGGGCCAATCACATGAGTTATTTATTTTTTGTAAAACGGCCGGCCTGGTTCGGCCTGGAATGGAGCGGCCGTTCGGGAATTGTCCCTCATTTCCCAGTGGCCAGCACGTCCCTGGAACTAGTCTCTGATGTAGTTGTAGTTTTGTAAGGAATTACGCTTGCCTTCTCGACTAATAATTCACATGATCAGTCCTACAGATTCCTGGGGTTATAGACAATGCCAAACCCTATTATTTACTCTTTTGTCTAAACACACACAACATCAACAAACAAACAAACAGCTCAGCACCAACACTGGTGTCTGCACTATCAGCATCAGAACAGACACAGAAAGAGAAAACATTGGACGTGCAGAGGAAAAAAGGTTATTGAGATGACGTTTTGGTTGATCTTTTGTGTTTAGGTTTCGGTATACTATTGTGGAATTCTGGGTCAATCGATAGGTGTCGAGACAATATTCTAGGCGTGTTATGCCCATTAAGACCGGCAACAAATCATGTAATTTTTTTCCCTTTGGCTTTCTTTGCCTCCTCAAAAATAGCGAAAGTGTGTGCAAATCTTTGAATATATATTCTTTCTTTTTAAAATTCAAATCTTTGCTTCTGGGGGGGGACGGGGTCCCTGGAGAAAAATATTTTGAGATGGGGGTCCACGGCCAAATACATATAATTTTGGGTGGTCCTTGACAAGAAAACAGTTTGAGGACCATTGACATTATAGCAACATCAGTTTTTTTTCAAAAAGCTGTTTCACAAGACATTTGTAGAATCCCCTAAAAGCAAAGATTTGAGTAATCTTTTTTCGCTTAAAACATATTCAAAGATTTGCACAAAATGCACACATTTTCACAATTTTTCTAAAAATAGCAGATCTACAAGCTCATAGTGCGGCTATGAGCTTGTAGATCTGCTATTGTTTGAATAGCCAAAGAAATCTATTAATGACACAGATGCTTTCCCGGTCTTAATGGGTTAATGTACATGATGTGATGGGGAGAAGTGCGTTAAACACACAGTCTGACACAGGTGGGCGGTACGGTAGTTATAGCTACTGCAAGGACACGCTGAACCATAACAACACAGGCTGTAACAAGACAATAGCTATATCTACCTTAGCGGAGACATCTTGGCTCTTACAAGCTACACAACGTCATGTTGTAATCATGATGTATTCTAAGTACTATAAGTGATGGGCAAATATAACGGTTAGATATAAACAACCATAATTACTATATAGTATCATTCTTCCTCCGTAGAAATAGCACCCCCCCCATCTCTCTCCGTCTCCTACCCTGTCTTTCTGTCTCTCTGTGTGTGTGTGTGTGTGTGTGTGTGTGTGTGTGTGTGTGTGTGTGTGTGTGTGTGTGTGTGTGTGTGTGTGTGTGTGTGTGTGTGTGTGTGTGTGTGTGTGTGTGTGTGTGTGTGTGTGTGTGTGTGTGTGTGTGTGTGTGTGTGTGTGTTTGTGTGCGTCATTTGGAAGTGAGAACGTGTGGATGACAACGTGCCTCTCCAAGGACGTCTGTGTCGCGTCAACACTTCCTTTATGCTGCTAGGTGTGTTTTGTCAAATTGACGTGAGTGTTTTATCCCATTCAATCCGGGAACGCATCTGTGTCATTTTAAATGTCTTTGGCTATTCAAAAATGGCAGATCTACAAGTTCATAACGCGGCACCGAGTGCCACGTTATGAGCTTGTAGAGCTGCTATTTTTGAAAATCTTTTTTGAAAATGTGTGCAAATCTTTGAATATATATATAATTGTTTTACTCAAATCTTTGCTTCTGGGGGGTCCCTGGAACAAAACATTTTGAGATTGGAGTCCGCGGACAAATACATATAACTTTGGGGGTTCTTGACATGAAAAAAGTTTGAGAACCACTGATATTATAGCAACATAAGTTTAAAAACTTTAAAAAATAAGACATTTTGTAGAATCCGCAGGAAAAACATATACATTCAAAGATTTGCACACATGTTCAAGATTTTTCGGGAAGAAAAATAGCAGATCTACAAGCTTGTGAGCTTGTAGATCTGCTATTTTTGATTAGCCAAAGTAAAAATAATGGTTATAACAAAAAAATCTAAAATGATTGACACAGTATGCGTTCCGGGATTGAATGTGTTATTCTCACCTGAGGAGAACTGTCTACAGCATCTCCTCTCACAGCAGGCAGAGGCAGCCCTGACATCCACTTACTCCACCATAATAGATGTTATCGTTGCTGTCGGGGCAGAAACCTCCTATCTCCGTATTCTAACTTTTTGTAAATTAGCGCCCTACTTCAGGGGTTGTTTTTCAGGTCAAGCCAAGAGAGAGATGAAGCAGGGACCCCCTCTATATTGTATAAAATTGTGTTTCAGATTAAACCTTTTTTTTTCACTGGGTCTGCTCTGTTTTCCCTCTACACCTATACCTCTTTGCCAACAAAAATAGCCGATCTACAAGCTCTTTGCCAACAAAAATAGCCGATCTACAAGCTCACAACGCCTCGCGCTGCGAGGCGTTGTGAGCTTGTAGATCGGCTATTTTTGGCTAGAGTTCTCCTCAGAAAAGGGATGCTAGGGTTCAAGTGGTTAATGTAAAAAATCAATAATCATACCACACATAGATTTGGCGGCTCCCCTGTAGTAACTCTGAGGACCCCCTAGGGGTCCCGGACCCCCTGTTGAAGACCCCTGCCCTACTTGATCACACTACAGCGTCACACAAAAGAATAACAAAAGTTGCAGATCCACAAGTTTTTTTCAAGCCGTTTTTGAATTTGAATCCTAAAAAGTTAACAGTTTTGGACATATGAGGTTTCCAATTCCGACAGAGACGTTTATGCTAATTCACAATTACCCGCTGAAGTGCGTTTGTCTTTGTCTGATCCATAAATAGTAGCATTAAGTTTCACTAAAGTGGACGCATCAGCCTTTGTTGTTGAAGACTTCTGCATTCTGTCTCGGCTTCAGTCTCCTCCAACAGTAGGCCTATATCTCATGTAGGGATGAGACCATATGGAAATGTCATGTCACTACAATGTACAATGTATAATTTAGCAGACACTCTCTCAGAGTATATACACAATCTACCCCCTTCCCTGCCATAGAAAATACATTGCAAAAATAGGTAAAAATGTGAATTTTGTCTCCGTTTATTTTTTAAAATTGAAGTGAATGGAGCAAAAAATCTTCGCATCGCGTTATCTCCTGCTTCCTTTGTGATAAACGAAAAATTAAAAAAGCCAAAATAAATAAATAAAAAAAACTTTTTTTTTTTTCTTTTTTTTTAATCTTGTTTTTCTCGTCGACGGCTGGCTGAGCCATGCAGAGAAAAACGAGAAATCTCGTCAATGGCAGGTAAAGATGGCAGGTTAATCCAGAGGGATTTACAGTAAGCAAGGACAACACAAGGTAATACATCAAATGCATAGAAATAATACTCTAGGATCATAGGTAAACCAAGGACCTATCATCGGTCGATCTGTAGAATATCCCCCCCAAAAAAACAATAATCTGTACATTGAAACTATAATGACCTGGAGTCTGTCTACATAACATGCTATCTACATTACATTTGGCCTTTGCAAATGTAATTTAGATAGCATGTTATGCTCGTAATGTGGCCAAAATAATTGTGATTAACAACATTAAGATATATACATGTACATGTATCATGTATCAAAATATGCTTTTTGTGTTATCCTTTTAGCATTGCTTAAGTAATTGCACTTGCTGCACTGTTTGTAATTTGTTATCAATCATGTTCTATCGATGCTATTTTTGGTGAAGAGATTTGGTGTTGACTTAAAAAAGCGGCCCAAGTACAGAGTGAACGCAGGTCCAATTTATAACAAAGGACAATTTCATGATACATGTGAGCTTTTACGATAATGATTAATATCGTCCCATCCCTATCTCATGTCTTTACTCCTTAAAGACTAGGAAACGTTTTGACTTTAACCAATTTTAGCAACTATACTGTGTGTGTGTGTGTGCGTGTGCGTGTGTGTGTGTGTGCGTGCGTGCGTGCGTGCGTGCGTGCGTGCGTGCGTGCGTGCGTGCGTGCGATAGACTATCTATTCCCATCCTTTTATCTTTGTGAATTCCAGGCGATTTGCATGACAATGTGTTCATATCTTCACACTTTTAACATTAAATAATGGCATTAAGTACTGTATATAATTACTGCCCTCACTTACAGTAGGCTAACTCAATACTGGCTCTACGTTCTCATGCACATGCTCATATCATTGCTGTCAGGCAGATTATTATATATTCTTTTTTCGTAAATTAACTACTTCAACATAGGCCTACTACTTCAGTCTATACTAGTTGTACGTTCTCATGTACATACTTAGAGTACGCTAAGTCTATACTAGTTGTACGTTCTCATGTATATACTCATGTGTGTATGTCGTCATGTGAGAGAACACAGAGAGTACTTCAATGTCACAGGAATCATTTAGATCACGTGATCGCGTACCGTATCACTGCCATACATCCATCATGCTGTATGGTGCTTTTATACATTATGTGGAGTGCATTGCTTCAAGCATATCTCCAGGCTGCAGGCCACGGTTCCATTAGTTAATACTAATAATAATAATAATAACAAAACCGAGGGGGGTTCATTTTCTTAACCACTTAATCCCTAGTATACGGTACTTCTTTATACAACAAAATAGCGAAAATAGCTGATCTACAAGCTCAACGCGTGAGGCGTTGTGAGCTTGGTACGTAGATGTGAGCTTGTAAAGCATTATGCACATGATCATTACTGTAAGTAGTTAAAAATATTAAAGTTGTGTTTTAAAAGATGAGGCATTTATTTAACCATTTGAACCCCGGGCCCCCTCTATTCTGGGAGGAACGCTCATCAGAAATAGCAGATCAACAAGCTCACAAGTGAGGCTTGTTGATCAGCTATATCTGGGGAAGATATTTGGTGTTGGGCTACTGAGCAGAAAAGGAATCTGTGCGTCCGTGCGCGGCCCGTGAGAACAGCTGCATTCATTAACACGGAGTAGGAGGAAAATCAAAGTCAGTTTTTTTTGATTGATTGAATATAGACAGAAATGTAAACACCGCACGAGCACAGTCAAACACTTGGTCTAAAAGGTCTCCTATGTATTCAATTCATCAACATATGTCATGACAAATATAAAACACTACATGTAAAGAGTAGGGGGGGAAGTGTGGGGGGGGGGGGACTTATGCTTGCACGCCTGGTGGGTTTCAAGCATTAGACAGGTACACTGTTCCTTTGAGCATCTTAAAGGAGAATTCCGGACATTTTAAGTGTTATCTTTGATGTGTAGTTACTCACTCACCGAGTTATGAAGTGGCGTTGAGTTTTTCCAGCGATCCCCCTGTCTGTGAGTCTGGTCGACCCCCACTATTGGCATAGTGGGAGGCGCGTGTCTTAGTGAAATCTCGCGTGAAATCTCGCGTCTCGCGAGATTTCCCGTCCTCGGCTCACTGCGCTCCTCGGGAAATCTCGCGAGACGCGAGATTTCACGCGAGAGGAAAACATTCACGTCGCTGACCATGAACGCCAGCTCGTGAGTGATA
This sequence comes from Gymnoscopelus braueri, assembly GCF_963280865.1. NCBI lineage: Eukaryota > Metazoa > Chordata > Actinopteri > Myctophiformes > Myctophidae > Gymnoscopelus > Gymnoscopelus braueri. The sequence continues at coordinate 2,679,972 of NC_137614.1, forward strand.
AACAGTGCATGTGAAAGTATCAGCAGACACCATGAGGAGGATTTGTGGGAAAAAAAAGAAGTTTGGAGCTGTGGAATTAGGCGATTTTCACTAAGACACGCACCTCCCACTATGCCAATAGTGGGGGTCGACCAGACTCACAGACAGGGGGATCGCTGGAAAAACTCAACGCCACTTCATAACTCGGTGAGTGAGTAACTACACATCAAAGATAACACTTAAAATGTCCGGAATTCTCCTTTAACCACTTAAACACCATTATGGTTGAGCGGAGTCCCTCAGGGCTTTATGCAAGTGTCTTTTCTGTTTTCTGTTATTGTGGGGAAAGCATTCACAGAAAATAGCAGATCGACAAGCTCACAACGTGTCGCAGCATGCTGGGGTTTAAAGGGATAGTTCACCCCCATAATTACTGTTTTTCTATCGATCACTCACCCCATGGAATCTTGAATTCATGGAGTTTTTGGGGTTTTTGTCGCATTCCTAATGTGTTGACCGGCGGAGTCTCCTATCGGAGACACCGGCATTCATCAAATTATTGGCTTAGGAATGCGACAAAAACAAAAAAATATCCATGAATTCACGGCTTCATGGGGTGTGAAATTGATCGAAAATAAGTCATTTTTTGGGTGAACTATCCCTTTAAGTGGTTACCCCATTGCAAGTTGCTGTACTCCGTCCCCCAGCCTGACAAAGTGAGCTGGGGGTCAATAATATGCAAAGTCCTCAAATACCTTTTAGTAGTGAGTCTTGTTATGTGTGTTAGTGATTATTGAGTCTTTAGTGTTGCGCTGTAGCAAGAGGCAGCAGTGTGCAGTGTGTTCTTCTGGCTGTGCCTCTCAGCACTGTTTATTGACCAGGGCCATGATGATGTAAGAGTCACACTGCCGTTGCTCCGTTACTGCGCTGGATTAGCAACACAGGAGGCAGATGTATTAAACTCTGCTGCTCCCTCTGTTCTCTTTGCACTAGGATGCTTCAAGCAACGCACTGGCACAAAATGTGCAATGGAAAAAATATGTATAAAACCAAAACAACCCCAAACAAGCACACAGTTACACCTCTCTTTCTGTCTCGCATATCTCTCACTCTTTCTGTTCCTGTGGCAACGACAACGTTATATGTGATCGATGACTCTGTGAGTTGCGTGTGCCGCTAGTTCACTGTGTTCCCTACATTTTTCACGTATTTGTGTTTTATATTGATTGTTTATAGGCCTGTACCTCTGAATTAAAGTTAACACTGAGCAAGTAGTTTGGGGTCCCAAATATATATATATATAGAGAAAATGCATGTCTCAAATAGGTATCCATGGGGCGGCAGTGGCTCAGGGGTAGAGTGGCCGGTATAGCGGCCAGATGGCAACCGCAAGGTTCCCAGTTCAATCCCGGGCTCCCCCAGAGTTTAGTGTAGAAGTGTCCTCGAGCTCCTTGGAGCTTCAGTCTGACATTGGCTCCAACGTAGACGATTGCAAGGGGGAGGGGATTAGAGTTTCCCTAAACCAATCCTAAGGGATCCCCACGCCCACCTCCGACTCTCATTGGACAATACATTTTGTACCGGAGAAGTCCTAGGTTCCCATTTACAACTCCAGACCAAGAGGCAGTCCACTCAGAGAGTGGGCGGGGTCTATGGTATGGAACCAGGCTATCCTTGAGCAAGACGCTGAACCCCTAATTGCTCCCGATGAGCAGGTTGGTGGTTGCCGCCGCCATCGGTGTGTGTGAATGGGCGTGTGAATGGGTGAAAGTAATGCACAATCTATGTAAAGCACTTTGGATGAAAAGCACTATATAAATGCACCATTTACCATGGTCTAATGCAAATCACACAAGATGTCCTTGAAATTCAAAAGGTTCATAATAATATTTTTGGGCGGTGAAACCGCCCCTATAAGTGAGATTTGGAAAAATGTACATTTTCCTGCGCTGTGATCTGGGCCCAGGAAATTAGTAGAATTATCCTGCGCTGTGATTGGCCAATCACAGCCTATTCAGGACTGTGATTGGCCAGTGTCACATGACACATGTGCATAGCCCTATATAAGCAACCATAACTTGAAAAAAACCAAACTTTGGTTTTTTTCAAGTTATGGTTTTGTCCATCATAAAGAGTGTTTCAATAAATGTATTTATCCTTTGTACATGATTGATCGACTCCATTCAGTATTGTGATTAGCTAGCAAGACACCGCCCACTTCACACAGGGTGTGATTTTTTTTACCTTTGCAGTATTTGTCGATGTATATTTGCATATACAGTGACATTAGCTTTCCATGCATTTAACCCATCCTGTGTATCAGGAGCAGTGGGCTCAGAAAGCAGTTACATTGCTGGGCTTGCATGGGAATCGAACCTGAGACCTTATCTGCTACTCAGACAGGTTCTCAACCCATTTAGCTGTGGCTGCTCCTGCAGTGACTACAGTGCTAGGATGCTTACAAGCAACCAACCTGGCAACCAATATGGAATGATTCACGAGTCTAACCCTCCTCTGTTGTTACTGTCATGGTCGCTGCTGCAGTCTAAGCTTTATGCCCAGGTCACCCTGAGCTGTCTGTCTGTCTGTCTGTCTGTCTGTCTGTCTGTCTGTCTGTCTGTCTGTCTGTCTGTCTGCTGTACATTCATTCTGTCTGTCTGTCTGTCTGTCTGTCTGTCTGTCTGTCTGTCTGTCTGTCTGTCTGTCTGTCTGTCTGTCTGTCTGTCTGTCTGTCTGTCATACATTCTGAGGTACTGTAACCACCACAGAGCAGACAGACAGACAGACAGACAGACAGACAGACAGACAGACAGACAGACAGACAGTGCAGGAGCCTTCAGCCTATCATATTTTATACTTTAGTCATTGAGCCACGTTGCAGAAAATCTGTTATTTTGTGACACGGCTGTATACACTAAAGCACTGGTTCTCAACATAGGGTCCATGGACCCCCAGGGGGTCCTGGAAGAGTTATGGGTCTGTAACTCTGAGTGTGTACAAATTGTACACTCTCAGAGTTACATGAACAAATGAGTCGATTGGGTCTCAGAGATAATGGTATTGTGGCTTAATTAATGCATATCAAACTGGGGGTCCTTGAAATTCAAAAAGGTTGAAAGTCGTTGCAATGAAGTATATAAAATGAGGCTTTCATCATGGCTCTCTTCAGGCTATTCAAAAATAGTAGATCTACAAGCTCATAGCGCTGCACTTGCAGCTCTGCTATTTTTGAGAAATCATGAAAAGTTGTGCATACATACAATATGAACATTTTTAAATCAAATCTGTCCGCGGACAAATACATATAATTTTGGGGGTCCTTGACATGAACAAAGTTTGAGAAGCACTGATATTATAGCAACATAAGTTTAAAAATATAAAACTATATTAACAAACCTGTTTGACAAGACATTTAGAATCCCCAGAAGCAAAGATTTGAGTTAAAAACGTTCACGATTGTTAAACACAAAAAGCTTGTAGATCTGTTATTTTTGAATAGCCCAAAATATAAAATAATGGTTATAGCTAAAAAATCGTAAAATGACAGTAGGTATGCGTTCCCGGATTGAATGGGTTAAAGACTGGATCGCACTGGTTACATAATAAATAAGGAAAAGCAGTGTGTTTTTTGAAAGCCTGGTGGCGTGAGGTTATATTGTGGAGGGCAAGCTGATGGCAGGGGGGCACGGTGCCACGCCGTGCCAGGTCCCACCCACCCCTCCAATACACGCAGCACAGTGTCAGACTAGCTGGAGTTCAAGGTCAAGCTTATTAAGATGAGCTAATTCTGTTAGAGCAAGTCTACAAACATAATAAAAACATGTAACAAGATAAAAAAAAAAGAAAACACTACAAACAAAACAACACACAAGATCCGTGTCCACAGCAGTGGTGGAAGACGTACTCACTTAAGTAAAAGTAGCAATACCACAATATGAAAATACTCTGTTACAAGTAGAAGGCCTGTGTTCAAAATGTTACTTGAGTAAAAGTACAAAAGTATTGGCATCAAAATATGCTTAAAGTACCAAAAGTAAAATGCGATGCGACACCTTGTGAGCTTGTACATCGGCTATTTTCAAATAGCCTATGTATAAAATAGGGCTAAAGTGGTTAAAGTATGTTTTATTTTATAATCATTTATATCTGAAAAGTAACTAGTAATTAAAGTTTTCAAATAATTGTAGTGGAGTAAAAGTACAATATTTGCCTCTGAGATGTAGTGGAGTAGAAGTAAAAGTATTGAAAATTGGAAATACTCCAGTAAAGTAAAGATACCAATTTTTTTTTTACTTAAGTACATACTTGAGTAAATGTACTTAGTTACTTTACACCACTGGTCCACCTCCACCAGTCATACGCAGACAAACCATAATACAACATTTTATTATGAACTTGGTTCAATAATGAGTAAACATCTGTGTGGAGTTTGAATGTTCTCCCCGTGTCCCCTAGGGTAGGTACCCTCACAAAAACACATGCAGTAATCCTGGTCGCTCTACTGCCTCCCCCTGGTCAGCCGGGGCGCCTGATGGAGGGGAAAGGATCTGGTTGGAATAACGTGTTCCTTCCACATGCGTCCTACCGGGGAAACTCCCCCCTGTCAGGTGATAAGAAGCGGCCTGCTCGCTCCTCATGCATTGAAGGAGGCATGAGCTCAGTTATGGGCTCTCCCCAGGCTAGCAGAGGGAGAGTAGCGCCCAGGATTACATACTGTAGGCATTTGGCACTGGGTGAAAAAATGGGTTACAAAATCGTGGGATAAAAAACTGCCACTGCAACATCTAGGCCTGTCACAATGATTACATAATCGCCTGATCACAATTTGTTTTTAGATAATTTTTCTGCATAATCATCAGAATCGCTTCCATTCGCCATTAATTCATCTGCTGACAAAATTAATGTTCATACATTTTTGGAAAAAAAAGAAAAAAGGGGTTTATGTACCGGAACACAGACCCATATTGAACAGCGCACTAATTCTCAGAGGCAAATATTGTACTTTTACTTGAGTTACTAGTTACTTTTATTATTATTACAAAACCACTTCAGACCTATTCATATAGACTTTGGCAATTTGAAAATAGCCGATCTACTAGCCGATCTCACAAAGCTCACAATGTGACGCTTTGTGAGCTTGTAGATCTGCTGTTTTCAAAGTATTTTTTATACATTTTGAAAACGTGTGAAACGAGACATTCTGCATAATGAGTACTTTTATTTTTGGTACTTTAGGTACATTTTGATGCCAATACTTTTGTACTTTTACTCAAGTCACAACGCACTTTTATTTTACCTATGGGGCGGAATTGGCCAATGCTTTTCCAATGGGAATGGTGTGGTTTGATGGTCTTGCGTATCTTTCCGCGCGTCGCGCACACCTTGCGTTTATGCGTTCTATACGCCTATTGGTAGCCTACATGCCATACCATATTGGCTGCAAAAAACTGTCGGCCGCGCACAACCTGAGTTTAACAGCGGGCAACCATAGTTTGGTGTGACCGTGCCCTACATTGCTGTATTTATACTTTTACTTAAGTAAAAAAAATCACACCCAGTGTGAAGTGGGCGGTGTGGTCATCACAGTGGTCATCATAGTGATGGAAGCTCACTTCCCCAAAAAAAAATGTTGGAAGTGCATAATCCTATTTATAGGTTATTAATGTCATCATGTGTCTCTCTAGCCAATCACAGTGCTGAATAGAGTCAGCCAATAGTCAGCCAATCACAGTACAGCTAGGGGTCTACTAATGGGCCAATCACAGTGCAGGAAACTAATACTAATGAGGTGTCCCAACCCCACTTATAGGGGCAGCTACACCGCCCAAAAATGTGAGTACTTCTTCCTTCCACCCACTGTGCAGCACGTTGAACCATGAAGACACAGATCAGCAGCTGGCTCGCCTCCCCCGCGTGGGGAAGCATCTGTCTGTCATCACAGGGCAATCTCACTCTTTATTAATCCTGGGGGGGGGGGGGGGGGGTGTAATGCATTTCATCCAGTAGTTTTCAAGGGCTTCCGGAGGTCGCTGACGTCTTCATTCATGTCCCACAGTCTCTCCGACTCTCCCCCCACCCGCCCGCTGTTATCTCCTTCTCATCTTAACACCATGAACCCTACCGTTAGTGTCTCTGGGTTATGTCATAGTAGGCTAACGGAGAAAATAGCCGATCTACAAGCTCACAACGCGTCACATCACATCGCAACGTGTTGTGAGCTAGTAGATCTGCTATTTTCAGTGAAGATATTTGACAATTTCAGTATTTACTAATTCAGTATCTACATTGCGTCGCTTTGTGAGCTTGTAGATTGGCTATTTTCGCAGAATGTTCCCCTATTGTATTATGACATGCCTAGAATAAGGATGCTAGGGTTCATGTGGTTCAACTGAATCCTCCTCCTTTTAACCAGGAGTAATTTAACCGGGTACGCATCTGTGTCACTTTAGATTTCTTTGGCTATTCGAAAATAGCAGATATACAAGCTCATAGTGCGGCACCGAGTGTCACGCTATGAGCTTGTAGATCTGCTATTTTTGAAAAAAGTTGTGAAAATGTCTTTGAATATTATATTTGTAACTCAAATAGTTGCTTCTGGGGGTCCCTGGAACAAAATATTTTCAGATGGGGGCCCGCAGCCAAATACATATTATTTTGGGGGTCCTTCACATGAAGAAGTTTGAGAACCACTGATATATAGCAACATACGTTTTTTTCAAAAAAACTGTTAGGATTTAGAAGATATTTGTTGAAACCCCCAGAAGCAAAGATTTGAGTTCAAATGACACAGATGCGTTCCCTTCCCGGTCTTAATAGGTTAAGGACACTGCAACGTTGCCACACGATGTGTGGGTGGAACGCAACCCAAGGCATTACTTAATATTATTATTTATAACATTTTAGTTTATTATCATTATTATTACACTGGCTCCAAATAACAGTCCAGTTGATCGTTTTTTGTATGTACAGTATCTTCATATCCTAGCGTACAATCTTGCAATGTTACTTGCAATGTTAATGTCATTTATCAGATGCTCTTATCCTGATCGACCCCCAAATTGATGTATATTTGGCTGCGGTCCCCCATCTGAAATGTGTTTACCTTGCGTATTGTAAGTTGCTCTGGAGAAGGGCGTCTGCTAAATGTCTAAAGGTATTTCTCATCAAGTATCACAACATATCACACTACAGAGTCCAGACCTCTTCACACTTCTCTTCACTTTTAATGATCTTTCCCTGTAAAGTATTCCAGACCAATGCAGTCCACTCACAAAGTAAATTCATACTTCTCACTGGGTTTACAGTTGCACCTCAAATCACTTCAATGATGTGTATGCATTTATATGAATTTAATTTAGGGTTAAAAATGGTTAACACACGGGCTATCGTTCCCTCCACAAGGACGACAATCGATTTAGGATCGTGTTAGGATTATGAAGAAATCCTATTATCTAACAACTCTTAAAAAAAAAGGGATCCGAAGTGATCCTGGGCGCTACACTCCCCCCACAGGGAGGCCAGGGCCGAGCTCATGCCTCCTTCAATGCATGAGAGCCAACTGACCTTCTTATCACCTGACAGGGGGGACGTAGCGCGTGGAAGGAACACGTTATTCCAACCAGTTCCCTTCCCCTCCATCAGGCGCCCCGGCTGTCATGGGGGAGGCGGTTTAGCGACCAGGATTACTACATGTTTTTGTGAGGGTATTAACTACCCGAGGAGACACGGGGAGAACATGCAAACTCCACACAGAGTAGGCCCTTTCGCCAACCCCACCTAGGGTATGGGCGCTGATGACACGGAGGAGAAGACACGCCCACAGCGTCCCCGGCGGGAATCAAACCCAGGACCTATTATCTAACAACTTGTCGACTTATTTTCGATAATGGTGTGTATCGCCGATTATTTTCCAATCGAGGCTAATCTGTAATCGTCTCTAAACCGCATTGTTTTTGGAGTAATCCACGTTGTGGCGGATTTTGTGTGAGATGGAGGTAAAACGAGGAGAGGAGCAGATAGCCTTATTGGCATTTCTTTTTTGAGTGATGCTAACCACTCCCATCACCTGACTGAGTGTGTTAGTCTGTATGTCTGTATGTATGTATGAGCACGGCCTCAACAAGCACACACACACACACACACACACACACACACACACACACACACACACACACACACACACACACACACACACACACACACACAAAAGGCACCAGTCACTTCACACTGGGTGTGATTTTTTTATTTTCTGAATAGAAGGGAAGGGGGTTTCTACCCAACAAGGCAGTATGCAGCGTTGCCATGTCTGCTTATTATAAGCAATGCTGGGCTTGTTTTTCTGTAAAGTAGTGTAACAGAGAGAGGTCCTCTGTATGTTTGCACATATGTAACCCTTATTTGCAGAGCACATAAGCACTTTTATTGATTTGCACAGTTTGCCTTGGTACAATATTGAGAGAGTGCAATACTATGTTTGTAGTGTGGAGTGTCATTGTTGAGTTTGATTAAATGCTTAACACCTGGTGTGTCTTCAGTAGATTGGGCTGGATCATAGTCAGGAGGTCAGAGGGGGGTTGTGAAGTGCTTTTGCTATTGATATATTATAATATTTATGTTGTAGTGTAAAAAAGGATAAATAATCATTATTGTTGTAGTTCTTAAGAGTTTTGTAATATGTTTTTATGTGGGTTAACTGTGTAGGTATTCATGTAATTATAATGTTTTAGATTTATAATACACCCCTTGGAATGGAGCAGTCCAGGCTCATTAGCTAACTGCAGCTTGTTCTTGAAGGCTGCCAGTTCTCAGAGGAGAGGGGTAAAAAGCTGGACACCACCATGCCAATGTCGTGACAAGATTGAATGTTATCTTTGGTGAATAAATACACTGTGTGGTTTAACGCTATTCCATGCCAATTCCAACTTCTAAGACCTCTTAAGTAGCTTGTAAATATTGGTACTTAGCTGCTTTTTTTGGGCTTGTTTCTAAAGTTTTGTTATTTGGCCTTGCTTCCTAATGTTGTTTAAACCAGTGTTTCTTAAAGGGTTAGTTCAGATTTTTTGAGTATTTTCTGTAGGAAATACTTACCATTAATGTAGTGGTTGCAAAGGTATTAATTGATTGCCCGAGTCCCGTGGTCAGAGTTATGGTCCGTTTCTGATAAATATGAAGTAGTTCTGGTAGATTAGTAGATTTGGTGGGGGCCTCTCATTAAAAATAAATTAATTTAAAAAACTAGCGTCATTTGTATTGTTGACCTATTTCTACCATATAGACCAGGTTTCGTTCAATTTCGACCCCTCTGTCACATGGTACTATTTTTTGTGTCATATATTTTGTGCGTGAGTAGGCTGCCGCGGCGCAGTGATTCTGGACACAAACATTAGTACCATGTGACAGAGGGGTCGAAATTGAACGAAACCTGCTCTATATGGTAGAAATAGGTCAACAATACAAATGACGCTCGTTTTTTTAATTAATTTATTTTTAATGAGCGACCCCCACCAAATCTACTAATCTACCGGAACTACTTCATATTTATCAGAAACTGACCATAACTCTGACCACGGGACTCTGGCAATCAATTAATACCTTTGCAACCACTACATTAATGGTAAGTATTTCCTACAGAAAAAAACTGTATGTGTCCATGGACATCCCATCTGAACATATTTGAGCATGTATATGTGAGCATGTAGATCGTCTATTTTCTAATATCCAATATGTTGATATGATGTATATAGCTAATGCTCATGTGACCTACTAGTCGCTTCTTTTGGGCTCATTTTCATAGAGAAGCTTGTTTCTTGCGAAGAATCTGGCAACGCTGGCATGTACATGATCTCTGTGGTACAGTACAGTACAGTGTGACCGACCTGATGGTGGTCATCTCTCTCTCTCTCTCTCTCTCTCTCTCTCTCTCTCTCTCTCTCTCTCTCTCTCTCTCTCTCTCTCTCTCTGCGTACAGAGCAGAGGCTCCTCTGTTCTCATTAGTATGGGAGTCGGTGCTTCCCCTTCAGACACAACCTGCCATGATGGCACTATACTGTTAGAGTGCTGCTGCTTCACTGCCGCATTGTCCCTGGATTCACACACTGCTCAAAGTGGGGTCCGGGGACACCCAGGGGTCCTGGGTGCCAGGGGGTCCCCATGCAGGTAAAATTAGTTAACAGCCTAATGTCACAATCATTTTAACCACTTTAACCATATTTGTATAGTTTGGCTATTCAAAAATAGCAGATATACAAGCTCATAGCGCTATTTTTGAAAAATCTTGAACATTTGTGCACATCTTTGAATATATATATATTGTTATAAAGCAAACATTTGTAACTCAAATCTTTGCTTCTGGGGGGTCCCTGGAACAAAATATTTTGAGATGGGGGTCCGCGGCCAAATTCATATCATTTTGGGGGTCATTGACATGAAAACGTTTGAGAACCACACGCTGTAAAGCCTCAATTCTACTTTGCTGTACGACAGTCGACAGTGTCACGCGCTGTGAATAGCCGATATACAAGTTCACCCAATAAGACATGTTGTGAGCTTGTATGTCAGCTTTTTTTGATGCGTGACAGACAGCCTGTTCGCCAGAGAAAACGTTGTATAGTTGATTTTTTTAGTCGTTGATTTTTTTAACGTTGCATATTAACGAACCCTAAACCTAACCCCCAGTGGTGGAAAGTAACTAAGTACATTTACTCAAGTACTGTACTTAAGTACAATTTGAGGTATTTGTACTTTACTTGAGTATTTCCAATTTCCAATTCTTTTACTTCTACTCCACTACATCTCAGAGGCAAATATTGTACTTTCACTCCACTACAATTATTTGACAGCTTTAGTTACTAGTTACTTTGCAGATTTTGATTATTATTACAAAACATTCATTAACCACTTGAGCCCTACATACATTTCGGCCGTTTGAAAATCAAGTGTAAAGTTCGGCAAAAACCCATCCGCTTGCATGAGAGTTATTTCTTCTGACACCAGCAGGGGTAAAACAGCAAAACTACTGGCCATTCATATGAACTGTCACTTCCTATATAAAACTCAATTTCAAAGCAGGAAGCTGGGCCCTTGCTTGAAACGCAATGCACTGCGCTTGGAAGAGGCTCCAGTGCATCTTCCACTATAGAAATACAGGACAGAAAGGCAGCTGCCGACTCAAAAAACGCTCTCTGTGCACACAAGCCCCCCAAGGCCGCCCGCTGTGTCTGCATCCCAAGCGTGACTGAAATGTGGGCGAAGCATCAGAGAGTATTTAGGATTCAAGGAATGTATATAACATGTTTGTGTGTGTGTGTGTGTGTGTGTGTGTGTGTGTGTGTGTGTATGTATGTATGTACTGTATGTATGTATGTATGTGTGTGTGTGTGTCTATTGTGTGAGTGTGCAAATGCGTTCATGCAACATGCATGCGTTGGCGCGTGTCTAAAAGGCAAGGAGACACGAGAGGCGTGATTTCCATCCCATTTGCCAGGGAAATGCTTGCTGCACGCACATGTTATGTAGATCTGTAGTATTTTTTTTATACGAGGACACGAGACAAGGCTGTAAAAATGGTGGATGATGAATGGTGCATTTTTTATTGCGCCTTCATCCACAGGGCTTTACAATGTGCTTTACACACACACGTGCAAGCGCGCACGCACACGCACACGCACACGCACATGCACACACTCACACACACACACACACACACACACATGTGGTGTAAAGTAACTAAGTGTATGTACTCAAGTACTGTACTTGAGTACATTGTACTGTACAATGTTTTACTTTAATGGAGTATTTCCAATTTTAAGTACTTTTACTTCTACTCCATTACATCTCAGAGGCAAATATTTTACCTTTACTCCACTACAATTATTTGAAAACTTTAGTTACTAGTTACTTTGCAGATATAAATTATTACATTATAAAACATACATTAACCACTTAAGCCCTATTTTATACCTAGGATATTTGAAAATAGCAGATCTACAAGCTCACAACGTGTTGCATCGTGACACATTGTGAGCTTGTAGATCTGCTATTTTCAAATATTTTAGTACTTTCACTTTTGGTACATTTTGATACCAATACTTTTGTACTTTTACTCAAGTCAATTTTCAATTCCGGACTTTTACTTGTAACAGAGTACTTCTACTCTGTCTCTGCAGTATTGATACTTTCACTTGTCAAGTGTGAGTACTTTTTCCACCACTGCACACACGCACACGCACACGCACACGCACACGCACACGCACACGCACGTACCGACGGCAGAGGAAACCATGCAAGGCCCCGACCTGCTCATCAGGAGCGTCAAGGACTTGCTCAAGGGGGGGGGGGATCGAACACGGAACCTTCCTGCCGAGCCCCCTATTCCAGTGGTTCTCAACGTGCGGTCCGGGACCCCCAGGGGTCCTCGTGGCGGTTCCAAGGGGGTCCCCATTCAAATGTATTAACGTAGCATGTACATCATCTATTTGATAATAGCAGATCTACAAGCTCACAACCTGCTTGTAGATCAGGTAGGTTCATGATATATATATATATATATATTTTTGGCATTTCTGCTATTTAAAAGAAAATATTGCAAGACATTTTGAATATTTTTGGAACATTTTGAAAACACAGATCTTTTGTGGGGTTCCCTGGCACAAAATACTTTCAGATGGGTGTCCATTAGGGACGTGCTGGCCACTGGGAAATTTGGAACAATTCCCCAACGGCCGCTCCATTCCAAGCCAAACCAGGCCGGCCGTTTATATATAATACAAAAAAAAGTTAATATAACTCATGTAATTGGCCCACTGGCTTGTCTATCATCTGAATACCGGCCTAGTGGCCCAATCACAGTCTGGCGTGGCCTAGGAGTTCCACACCACCAATCATATTACAGCTGATCTACAAGCCCATAACACGTTGCTGTCTCGGCGTGTTATGTGCTTGTAGAAGATCTTCTATGTTCAGCACACGACACGACAAGGAATACATTACAAACACATGAGAGAGGGTGAAAACGGGGCAGCACACTGGTAGAGAGGACAGTTTACCATGTGAAGGAAGGAGGTTGAAGCTGCTACAAATGTATAAGTTATTGTACCTGTCTAAGACAAGACCCAAAACCACTCTTCCTCCTATTACATCCAGTATTTTATCGTTATTGTATATTCTTCATTGTAAATTTATATTTTAAATATACCGCTCATTGGTTAGTATTTGGGACCCCGCCGCCCGGCCGGAGGCAAAAGAATTCTGCCGCAAAAAAATGTTTTAGGGGCTTTTCTATCTGAGATTCCCAGGATGAATTTGGGGCCCAGCACTATAGTGTCCGTGGCCAAATGCATATTAAATTGTAGATCCTTGACATGCCAAAAACACTGCTATATTGTACTGTCCTGTACTGTAATTGCAAAACCAAACAAAAGCTCTCTGGCTTCAGCCAACATTCCGGCAGTTGCATTATGTCTGTCTAAACAGGGAGGAAATAGATTCATGTTCACAATTGACAAAGGTACTACATGTATAGTCATTGTTGTCTTTGAGTTGTTTCATTGTGACTACAGTGCTTTCCTGGCCCAGGTGTGACTGGGGAACTGCCTGATAGTTGAGCACTGGGTCGTGTCTCTCTCTCTCTCTTGCGCTGGTTGTTCCGTGACCGGCGCCGCCATTGTTTTCGTCCCGGGTCGCCTAACGTTATGTTATCATTATAATCCCAGTGATTAGTCAATTATTTAGGGGCCCACCAGTGGGCACCGGCTCACACAGTTGAGAATCGCTGCACTAAACGAATACATTATCCACTTTGGTTGAGTCAACGAGCACCTCTCTGCCACGGTGACCTTTGGAACATACCCACCATATACGACAGCTGGCTGGGCTTTGATGGAGCAGCACTCGCCTGCTCCCCGCTCTCCCAGCCTGGAAAAAAATGCACTTTTTAATGTAAATGACCCAAGGCCCTCGTCGCTGCAGGCTTTCAAGCTCGTCCTGGCTGCACACTCCCTTGGATTTACTGTACGATGTATTGGCACTTTCAGGCACTTTCCCTGGTCGGTTTCAGCTCCATGCTTCTATCCTCCACCAATCACATACTCGCTTCATAATGGAGCACCCTATTTAAATGGGGGAATTTGCATTGCTCATTCCTTGCTTGCTGTTTGCTTCTACCGCTGTCTGTTCTGCTACTGCTGCTGCTTTAAAACGTGCTGCTCACCCTCCACCACCCCAGCTACCACCTGTCTCACCCTCCACCACCCCAGCTGCCACCTGGCTGTGGTTTTGGATCTGCTTTGGTGTACAATGTGCTTTCTAAGAGCACCTAAAAGCAGATCCAGCAGATATGAAACACACAAGGCAGACTTAACCCATTCAATCCGTGAACGCATACAGTACTGTGTCATTTTAGATTTTGAGCCATTATTCTATACTTTGGTTTATTCAAAAATAGCAGACCTACGCGCTACGAGCTTGTACATCTGCAATTTATTTTGAAAAATTGTTGTTGTTTTTTTGCAAATCTTTGAATGTATGTGTTTTTTAAAGCGAACATTTTTGAAGCTTTGCTTCTAGGAATACAAATGTCTTCTAAATCCTAATAGTTTTTTGTTTGTTTTTTTTAAACTTATGTTGCTATAATATCAGTGGTTCAAACTTTTTCCATGTCAAGGACCAAAATTATATGTATTTGTCCGCGGACCCCCATCTCAAAACATTTTGTTCCAGAGACCCCCAGAAGCAAAGATGTGAGTTAAACATAGATATATATCGAAAGATTTGCACACATTTGCACACAAGTATTCTTTTTTCAAAAATATCAGATCACAAGCTATGAGCTTGTATATCTGCTATTTTTGAATAGCCAAAGAAATCTAAAACGACACAGATAAGTTTCCGGATTGAATGGAGTTAAAAAAAAGAAAATTCACTTAGTAATTTGTATACTTCGGATTATTTACTTGAGTATATACTTTGTCCACCGCACTGGCCCCCTCTGGGGGTCGATCGGTGCAGAACGGGCGTGGATAAAATCATCTCCTGGCGGTTGTAGCGGTGGTAATGATAAGAAAGTTTCATCAGTGAGTCATCAGAGTCTGATGCTGTGGTGAATACTAATGCAGCAGCTATAGTGCTGAGGAGGACAGAATGGATCCCACAGTCTGCACAACATCCAGGTGACTTTGCAAAAGCAACACTGCCTTCAGGCACTGATTTATGCTTTTGTTGCGTGCCGGGCAGTGGTGGAAAATGTACTCAAATGTTTTAAGTAAAAGTGTCTGTAGAAATACTATGTAAAAGTCTGGAATTCAAAATATACTTGAGTAAAAGTACAATTACAAAAGTATTGGTATCAAAATGTACTTAAAGTACCAAAAGTAAAAGTACTAAAATGTTTGAAAATAGCAGATCTACAAGCTCACAACGCGTCGCGATGCGACACATTGTGAGCATGTAGATCGGCTATTTTCAAATAGCCTAGGTATAAAATAAGGCTAAAGTGGTTAATGTATGTTTTATAATATAATAATTTATATCTGCTAAGTAACTATAGTAACTAACGTTTTCAAATAATTGTTTTGGAGTAAAAGTACAATATTTGCCTCTGAGATGTAGTGGAGTAGAAGTAAAAGTATAGACAATTGGAAATACTCCAGTAAAGTAAAAGTACCTCAAAATTGTACACTTGAAAAACAGAAAAAGTGCAAAACCATGGCACCACCTCTTTAATGTGTTTTTAAACTTTTACCAACACAAATCTTGTATGGGGGTCCCTGGCACAAAATATTTCCTGTTGGGGGTCTGCGGACAAATACATATTAATCTGGTGGAACTTGACTGGTTTAAAAAACATTAGGAGGCAAGCCCAAATAAGCAACTACACTTTAAAAACAAGCCCAAAGTCACTTATTATAAGCAGACATGGCAACACTAGTAAACAGGAAACCTCTTGATATGGATACATATACCCCCTACCTTGTGGGTGTGGCCAGGAATAAGGTGAATAATGGCCTGGGTCTGTAACTCTGACTGTTACGGGTCCATTTGGTTCCATCTCAACACTGTCAGAGGATTTTACAGTAGAAATGGGGGTCCGTGGGCTTAATGCATATCAGACTTTAGGTCCTTGAATTTTTTTTTTGAGAACCACCGTTTTACACATTTTCAAAGTTTGCAGTTTTGCTGAAAGTTTACCTGAAGGAAAAAAAAGAAAAAAAAATTGTCCTCTCCTGTCCTATGATTGTACTCTGGTGTCAGAAACATTGGCACTGTCCCTTAGTCCCTTGGCACTGAACTTAGACCACACCGCATCCGTAGGGATAAGACCGGACCAGATGTCACAGCAAAGAAAAACAACACGCAAAAGAAATCACTATTAGCATACGCTAAGCTGCATAAATAATGCAGAAGTTACACTTTGCCTTTTCAAGGATACATCAGTCAGAGAGTCTTTAGGATCAGCGTTTTTCGAGGGCCAGCGAACCCTGAGAAGTCTCTGATAACCCATTAAGACCGGGAACGTGTCTGTGTCATCTTTTTTTATTTTGTTTTGGCTATTCAAAAATAGCGGCACTCTGTGCGCTATGAGCTTATTTTTGAAGAATCTTGAAAATTTGAAATATATTTTGAATAATTTGAATAATCTTTGAATATACATATTTTTTAAAGAGAACATTTGTAACTCAAATCTGTGCTTCTGGAGGGGGTCCCTGGAACAAAATATTATGAAATGGGGGTCCGCCAAATACATGTAATTTTGGGTGGTCCTTGACATGAAAAAGTTTGAGCATTACTGATATTACAGCAACATATATGTTTATTTTTTTCAGAAAGCTGTTAGGATTTAGAAGACATTTGTAGAATCCCCCAGAAGCTAATATTTGAGTTACAAATGTTATATATATTCAAAGATTTGCACACATTTTTCACTATTTTTGCTGCGCTATGAGCTTGTAGATCTGCTATTTTTTGAATAGCCAAAGTATGAATGAAGGGTTAAAGTGTTTCCACAGATGCGTTCCCGGTCTTAATGGCTTAATGAAACGTACTGTACAGCATGCAGATTGTAAACCACATGTTGGCACTGCCAGGTGTCTTGATCTGTGGAACAAAGCCGGTGGGATCAATAGGGGAGAGCTAGTGGATCAACCCCCAGGGGGCACAGTACTGTGGCTGATGAGTTGCGGTGAATCAATCGATCGATCCATTCACCTTCCTCACCAGTGGAAGCCTTGTTGCCCTACAGATGTCCCTGGATGAATGGGTGCTGTACTGTACTGTACTGTACTGTACTGTACGCCACAATGATACAGTATGTGTGCAGTATACTGAGGTGGACTGTAGGCCTACTTTACCTCTACCTATATAAGTCCAATTCCATGAAGAGAGCTGTATTTTATAGGTCGATTGTACTATGGAATAATCTTCCAAGTGATATTCGTAACACCAAAGAAAAAGCCTGTTTTAACCCATTAAGACCGGAAATGCATCCGTGTCATTTTAAGATTTCTTTGGCTATTCAAAAATAGCAGATCTACAAGCTCATAGCACGGCACCGAGCGCCGCGCTATGAGCTTGTAGATCTGCTTTTTTCTTTTCTTTTCGTGAAAATGTGTGCAAATCTTTTAATATATATATATATATATATATATATATATTTTTTTTTTTTTAAAACAAACATTTGTAACTCAAATCTTTGCTTCTGGGGATTCTACAAATGTCTTCTAAATCCTAACAGTTTTTTGTAAAAAACGTATGTTTCTATATCAGTGGTTCTCAAACTTTTTCATGTCAAAATATTTAGTTCCAGGGACCCCCATGAAGCAAAGATTGGAGTTTAAAATGTTCGCTTTAAAAAAAAAATATATATATATACATTCAAGGATTTGCACACATTTTCACGATTTTTCAAAAATAGCAGATCTACATAATCTCATAGCTATGTATATCTGCTATTTTTGAGTAGCCATAGTATAAAATAATGGTTACAGCTCATATCTAAAATGACACAGATGTGTTCCCGGTCTTAATGGGTTAAAAGGAAACTTAAGACTTCATAATACTGTACACTCAAAACATACAATAACATTTTGCTTACATACCAGATTGATAGTGCTACTTTTGATTTGAAATCTGTTCTGTAATTTTCTATTAAGTATATTAATGTCTTGGAACCCAGGAAGACTAGCTTTTTTTAAATGTTTTTTTTATATTTTATTTTTCATTTAAATTTTTCACAAAGTATACATACAACCCCCCCACATCCCTCCCCCCTCCCCACATACAAACCCACATACATAAAGGACACACAGCACAGATAAAAATAATCAAAACATAATAAAAAATAAAGGCACAAAAAAGAAAGAAAAGGAACATCAAGAAGAGACAAACAAATCAGTTGTAAAAACATTAAGTAGCTTCGAGAAATAATAGATCTAGACCGAGATAGCTGTATATAACAACCTATACTATCTCTGATACAGGTTGAGGAAGGGACAACGTTTCCATATAGTCCAACAGGAAGACTAGCTTGACTCCTTAACGTCAGCTAATGCGGATCCCTATGAATAAACAAATAAACTGAACATCAACCAGAAGGAGCGTGTTACCAAACAAGCATCTATCTGTATGCCAAGGATGAGTGAGAAGAATGAGGCTGGCTGGCAGTGTTGCCACGTCCGCTTATTATTAAGGGAATTTGGGATTGTGTTTTTTTAAGTCGCTTGTAAATATCGGTAGTCGTGGGTTGCTGTTTTTTTTTGGCTTGTTTCTAAAGTGCAGTTGCTTATTTGGGCTTGTTTCCTAACGTTGTCTAAAACAATGTTAAGACTCACTGACTGATTGATGTGACGATGAGATTGTTTTGCTCTTACATTGCTGACAATAATACTACTACTAATAATAATAATGTCTTTATTGTATCCTCAGGGATATTCATCTTCACTGGATTAAGTGGGCGAAATACAGGAAATACTGGGAAATAGCGGGAGAAAGCAGGGGCGCCGATTTATGTCCACGCTTTTGGGTGTGCGTCAATGCGCGGCCAGTGCGGTTATTTTCCGGGTTTGTTACCTTTTTGTTAAACATGTACTACATGAAGTGAAGATGTCAGAGTTTTTTTCTGAGTTTGTGAGTTTTGTGATGAGTTTGTGATGGGTGCTCGTCATTTCCCCTGGCACCCACAGTATCGGCGCCCTTGGGAGAAAGAGTGGGGAGGGAGAGAGATAGAACCAATTGCACTGCATTAATAAACCATGTACATTTCTAATGCACGTTCAAAGAACTCCAAAGATTTCAGTTCCTTTTACAGTATTATACAATTTCATTTTTATTTAGATGTCAGCTCCGAACTCTCAAAATCCGTACTTGGCTTACCGATAACAAACTGTCACTACACCTTGGGAAAACTGAATCCATTCTCTTTGGGACCAAACATTCCCTCAGACAGATGGATGTAAATGATTTCAAGGTCAAAGTTGATGACACAATTATCTCTAGCAAAGAAGAGATTACCTATTTGGGTTGTATTCTTGACAAATACCTGACAGGTGAAAGCATGGCTACAAAGGTGGTCAAAAGAGTAAACCAGAGAACCAAATTTATGGGCAGAGTTTCCTCTTTTGTCAACCCTCAGGCCCTCAGGATCCTCTCTGGGGCCCTGATTCAACCACTTTTTGACTATGCTTGCACCTCCTGGTACTCCAACACCTCAGTGTCACTGAAGACTAAGCTTCAAACCTCCCAAAACAAGCTGATTCGGCTACTCCTCGGATTGGGGCCCATGACCCACCTTTCTCCCACCCATTTTGCCAGCCTAGGCTGGCTCAGGGTGGAAGACAGGGTTAAACAACAAAAAATGGACTGGCCTTCAAAATTGTAAATGCAAATCTGCCCGATATGCCCCCTATTCCCGCATATCTGAGTAAATACCTCCAAAAGGTTAGCGACACCCACAGTCACAATACCAGAGGGAGCGTTAACAACATGGGCAAATTCTCCTTCTACAGCACTGCCACCCAGGATTGGAATAGTCTAACTCCATCCCTCAAAAAATGCAGTTCGCTGGGCTCATTTAAAAGAGCATTAAAAAAATCACCTTTCAGGAGGCCAAAAGAGGAGGTAGTACCATTTTCCCGTTAGACAGCAGACCCCCCCCCCCCCCCTGTTCTTGTACATATTTTTCAGTACAATTTTTTTTTCTTTTTTTTGTTGTACATAGTGTTATTTTTTTTTTTGCTGTTTTTTTTTTAATGATATTTGAACTGTGGTGCCACTATATATGTCTATGAATTGAATACCAAGGCCCTCATTGGAAACAAGTCCGCAAGGACTTTTATGAACGGACCTGTTAGACAAAGTATTTTAAATGTAACTGTGCTGTTTTACATTTTTTGCCTAATAAAATATTCAATCAATCAAAAAAACCTGGCTCCCTATTATAATAATGTGGCCTATAGTCGCTTATTTTGGGCTTGTTTTCATAGACCTGGTCGCTTGTTTCTCTCGCAGAAACACTGCTGGCTGGTCACATGGCGTAGACACAGGGAGCTCCCAGCCAGCATAGTGCTGTCCAAACCCACACATGGACATGGATAGTGGAGGCGTCCCACACATACTATATCTACATGGACTAAAGAAAGATGCAGGGGAGGACAGTACTGGTGAGCTGGATATGCGGGTTCATCTGAGGACGAAGCCTAAAGAGTTGGTTCTCAAAGTGGGGTCCGGGGACCCCCAGGGGTCCTTGGTGGGGTTCCAGGGGGTCCCCAACAAAATGTGTTAATATAGCATCACAATCATTTTAACCACTTAAACTTTTACACGTTGGCTTTTTTTTTATCGTGAAAATGTGTGCAAATCTTTGAATATAATTTTTTTAAGTGAACATTTGTACTCAAATCTTTGCTTCTGGGGTGGTCAATGGAAAAATAATTACATGGGGTCCGTGGCCAAATACATATCATTTTGGGGGTCCTTGACGTGAAAAAGTTTGAGAACCAATGCCCTAGAGAGAGATTCCCAAACATTTTCATGTCAAGGATGCCCAAATGGATATCTATTTGGTTGCAGACGCCCATCTTAGACCACTTAAACCCTCTAGACTTGGTAAAATAGAACTGAGTTGCAACTGTACTTGGAGCGCTTTTTCCCCATACCAAAATTCTTCGACAAAAATAGCCGATGTACAAGCTCAAAATGCATCGCAACTGTAGATCGGCTATTTTTGGCCAACATTGCTGCGGCCCTATCAGCCCATTCAACCCCTCTAACGGACGTTACAGTATCAAGAGACATCACAAGAGACTGTGGCACAGTTTTTATCTAGCAGCTGTCAGGCTGTTGAATAAAGCCCTAAGCACGTGGCCAGTGCTTTAATCGATTTGCACCATCCTGATGCGTGTACAAATAGGGTCTAGGAACAGCATGTGGGACTTTCTTAGCTACATGATGCATTACACCAAATGCACTGCATCATTCCCCAGTCGGCCGGTGCCCGACGGGCACTGTTTAAAGGTTCTATGACATTCATTTTCACTTTTTTTATTTTTTATGTTTTTTTGGGGGTTTTATGACCTCAATTACACCCAAAAAATCTGAACTTTGAACATTCAGTGGATTTTCTGTGGTCTGGGGTTTTCTGAATAATTAGTCTGAAAACACGTTTGAAGGACAAATACTTTTAATGTGTGGTAAAACTGAACGTCATGAAACCTTTAAACTGGGCATGAGTTGCCTCTGTACTTGGTGTGCTCTTTTCCCCCTCAACACCAAATCTCTTTGCCAAAAAATAGCCGACCTTACAAGCTCACAACGCTCCTCAATACAATGCTGAGTGAGCTTGTAGATCGGCAATTCAGAATCCGGGATGCTAGGGTTCAAGTGGTTCAACTCAAGTAACTGGCGCATCTGAGCATCTAGTGACGTGCTCGTGTGCAATGTGTGTGTGTATGTGTGTGTGTGTGTGTGTGTGTGTGTGTGTGTGTGGTGTGTGTGTGTGTGTGTGCGGGTGTGCGTGTGCGTGTGCGTGCGCGTGCGTGTGTGTGCGTGCGTGCGTGCGTGCGTGTTCTGTGTGTGTGTTCTATCTTCCTGGGTAGCAGTGAAAATGTGGTACTGAATTTAATTGCTTTGGACATCCTCTCAATAAGCAAGCGGAATGGATTTGATAATGAAGCGATGACAGCAGCGCTCTGAAGAGAGCACAGAGTGGAGAGATGCATTGATTTTTTCATATCGTCTCTGTCGGGTGGAAACTTCACATGTCCAAAACTGTGACTTTTCAGGATTCAAATTCTAAAATAGTAAGAATTTTTTTTTTTAGAAGTAAAGAAAAATGATATAAGAGGTTTCTGTATGAACAATATGGTAAAGTGGAGGGGGTCTAAACTAATCATTTAAAAATAGCTCCAATACTGACTATCATCATCATCAGGAGCAGCATAATGATTGCTCAATCACATTATATGTTGTTTCTGTTGGGTGGATATGCTATGTCCATAACCATATGACCAAATGTGTCGCATCGCGACGCATTGTGAGCTTGTACTGTAGGTCAGCTATTTGAATAGCCAACGTATAAAATAGGCCTTAAGTGGTTCATAAATATAGTCCACAACATGATAGACATGATTCTGAAATGGACATTCTGCATAATAGTACTTTAACTGTTGTTACTTTAAGTACGCCGATATTTTGACGCTAATACTTTTGTACTTTGACTTAACGGTCCACCTCACTCATTTTCAACTTATCTTCATATAATTGGTCCTCACTAATGCTCATTTCAATATGGTACCACTTCTGTCTACTCTCTCTGTCTCAGAGGAGGGCTGTGGACAGTTCAGAAACATGGCTACCAGTGACATCATTGGTAGGCAGGTTTGGTCATTTCAAACAATTAATTAATTAATGGACAATATTTTATTGTCCATTAATGCGAGAACAATGGCTTCCATTACAGCATGCCATCTTTCCAGCATATTTGCACATATACGTGAAATGTGTCCTCTGCATTCGACCCATTCTAGGAGCAGTGAGCAGCCGTGGGTGTGAAGCCTGCCGTTTCTATTACCGTAGCTTGGATTGCTTGAAATGATACGAAGATAGGTTGAACATCGGTGAAGGGGTCCTTTAGCAGGGGCGGATTAACCCTTCGTGGTGCCCGGTGCTGCGACCCGTAGTGGCGGATGCAGCGCAAAAAAAACAAAACGCTTCACCGGCACGTTTCAGCGTTTTAGCGCTCCTTCAGCAACCTTTGCTTCTAAATATCGGCGCTCTTGCGGGGATAGTTGAGTCTTCTTTCACTTTCTACCCACCGTTTTGTGCCCCCCCACGGTTGGTGCCCTGTGTTGTAGCACTTAAAGCCCTTCCATTAAACCGGCACTGCCTTTAAGTGAGATTTTGCATGCAGGACTAGTAAATATAATAAAATAAAATAAATCTGTACTCTGGTCCACCACTGCCCGCTGGTCAGTAGATGTCCTTTGTGGTCCAGTGTGATGGTTATTGGTTAGCCCGTCCACCTCCTGCAGCTGCCAGGCTGCAGGAGGTGACGGATGAGCATGTCCTGGCCTTGTCTGGCCCCCCCTAAAACCCCTAAGACCTCTAAGATCCCGGCAACACGGCTCATGCCTGGGGGCCGCAGGGGGGCCTCTCTTCTCTCTGAAGGGCTACTCTCTCATCCCTGTCTGTCCGTCTGCTTGCCATGCCGCTGGCCATGCCAGGAGAGGAGATTCAAACCTTATTCTTTAGTGAGACGGACCTGAGTTACAACCGTATACTTGGTCTGCTGTTGTTTTCCTTTTGCACCGAATCTCATCGCAGAAATAGCAGATCTACAAGCTCACAATGCGTTGCATCGCGGGCTTATTCTGGGGGGTTGAAGTGCTCCTTTAAGGAGAGCGACGCAGGAGCGTTAGTCCTTCAAACTGACAAAAGACGACATTAATTAAAGCCCCCCCGGCGTCGAGGGTGAGAGACAGAGAAAACGGCGAGGAGAAGACAGAGCGCTTCAGTATGACAGAGTCGTTCTGTGACACACGATGGGAGAACAGATATAAATACGTCAGGAGCAGACGGCAGCGCAGACATAGACCAATGACATGGGACAAAAGACGAGAGAGAAAAGTTGTCCTATCAAGCATTTATACTGAGACAGGGAAGATGGCAGAAATGGACGGCATGCAGGAAATGAAAGCAGGAGAACAAAAGAAAAAAAAGGAGAGATGTTGCTTTGAGAGAGAAACTCAAACAGTTGTTGAAACATAACAATGGTGGAAAAGTATCTAAGTACATTTACTCAGGTGCTATACGTAAAGACCCCGTAAACAGGAAATGCCCTTTTTTTTCTTTTTTTTTCGTTTGTCTGGGCGGGGCTTAACACCCCACCTGATGACACACACTGATTTCAGCTTATTTTGTATGACTTTGAAACCAAATTTTATACACTTAACTTTGTTTTGTG
Source organism: Gymnoscopelus braueri (assembly GCF_963280865.1). Lineage (NCBI taxonomy): Eukaryota > Metazoa > Chordata > Actinopteri > Myctophiformes > Myctophidae > Gymnoscopelus > Gymnoscopelus braueri. The sequence continues at coordinate 2,704,399 of NC_137614.1, forward strand.
GTCTGAATTGTGTATACATACTTTAGTACATAATACTGCTTATAAGCCTACTCATACTGGGTTAGGGTAGGCCTACTTCCTGTACGAAGTCTTTAAGTACAATGTTGAGGGACTTCTACTTTACTTGAGTATGTCAATTATACTTGCACTCCACTACATCTCAGAGGCAAATATTGTACTTTTTCTTTTACTCCACCACAATCATTTGAAAACTGAAACTAGTTACTAGTTACTTTCCAGATTTTGATTCTTAAAACAAAACATACATTAACCACTTAAGCCTATATTACTTATACTTTGTAAGTAACATTTTGAACACAGGATTTGTTTTGCTTCTAACAGAGTAGGCTATATGTCTACATTGTGATATTGCTACTGCTTTTTACTTAACCACTCAAACCCTATATCAGGGGTCTTCAACTGGGGGTCCGGGACCCCTAGGGGGTCCTCAGAGTTACTACAGGAGTACTACATGATTTAATTTTTTACCTTAATCACTTGAACCCTAGCATCCCTTTTCTGAGGAGAACTTTAGCCAAAAATAGCAGATCTACAAGCTCGAGGCATTGTGAGCTTGTAGATCTGCTATTTTTGGCGGTGTAGAGGGGGAAAAAAGAGTAGACCAAGTAAACAAAAAAGGTTTAATCTGAAACACAATTGTATGCAATATAGAGGGGGTCCCTGCTTCATCTCTCTCTCAGCTAGGGGGTCCTTGGCCTGAAATGGTTGACCAGAGTCGATCTGCTATTCCCTGCGAAAGCTTTCCCCACAATACGGATGGATGCTGGGGGTTTAAGTGGTTTCCAGTACTTCTTCCACTGCTGAAGAGGATAAACATGAGTGTGAGCGATGAGCTCTGAGGGCCCATGGTGTTCTGGTGTTCTGGCGGAGCTGTCGGAGCGGTGATGTATGGGCTCCTTATCGGCCCGCTACCAAACACTAAAGAGGAACATGTCCCTATATGTTGAGGTGAGAACATGAGGGACACGCCTAAAGAGGCTCAGAGTGTGATAGTCATGCCATACGTATATATTAGAATTGATTTTTACAGCAATTTTGAATCAAATTCCATTTAGTTTCTGTCATATTTTAGTCATCAGAAATGTTTTACTGTTAGTCTAGTTTTAGTCGACTAAATATCATAAGATTATAGTCGACTAAATCTACAGTTGATTTAGTCGACTATAATATATTTTGGCGGTGCCTTGATGGCGTCGTAATGCCTGATTTTACACTTGGTTGCATGATGAAAATAGCAGATCTACAAGCTCACACAAGCTTGTATCTGCTATTTTCAGAGCGCAACACCTGCACCCAAACATAAAATGCAACCAAACATAAAATGACTTGTCTTTTAGTTCTAGACTAGACTAGATCTCTTCTCCACTAGCCCCTCACTAACATTTTAGTCTAGTTTTTATTTGTTGACATCGATATTGTCAACATATTTAGTCATCATAGCTTAGTTTTGATTTAGTTTTGATTGAGTTTTCGTCAGTGAAAAAAGGTATTCGACAAAAAAAAATTGTCATAGTTTTAGTCGACGAAATCAACACTGGTACATACCTGCATACATACAGTACATACTGTACATGCGTACAGTAGGTCTGTACGTATGTACGTACATACGTAACATACATACCATATATCTCTGCTGTCTGGCAGCAACCAGCTAACTCCAAAATGTACATTTTTCATGAAATGACAAAAACAAAACAAAAAGTGGAGTTAGGAGGTTTTGTTCATCATTGATAAGAACAGCTGAGTGGACCTCCAAGCTCTCAATGAGGTTGGAGGTCAAAAGGGGGTGGAGCCTGGAGTCAGCAAAACCAGCTAACTCCGCCGCTAAATCCAATGGATTTAGCTGGTTTTGTCAGAAGTGCTTTTTGAAACGTTCCATTGGTTCAATATTTTTTTTATCAACACAGACGTAAAGGGTGTTCAATAGCACTGATTTATGGAAAAAAAATGCAAAAGCGGGAAAATTGAGTTAGCTGGTTTCTGCCGGACAGCAATGATATAATACATACATACATACATATATACATACATACACACACACACACGCATACATACATACATACATACATACATACATACATACATACATACATACATACATACACACATACACACATACACACATACATACATACATACATACTACATACATACTACATACATACATACATACATACATACATACATACATACATACATACATACATACATACATACATACATACATACATACATACATACATACATACATACTAGAGATGCGCGGATCGCGGTTTTAGCCGCGGTTGCCGCAGTTAACCGCAGTTTGGGTGGATTTGGGTCAATCAAATATAATTATTAATTCATATTGGATAAACCGCGGGTGAAATAATGCGGGAATTAAATTAATGATATCAATCTATAGGCCTATAATAGCTTTTAAAAAGCACTAAATTTCACCGTGTGTGCGTTTGTAGTATTTTAATATTACGTCATTTTACACCAGGCAAAAAATAGCCGCTCACGACATGTTGCTTTACAGGCAGCCAGTGTTGCCAGGTTGCGAGAGAAATAAGTAGCCAGGTCTATGAAAACAAGCCCAAAACAAGTGCCAAACAAGCCCAAAAGTCGCAACACAGAGCATTGTTTTTGCTCTGTGTTTTGTTTTCACTTTTTCTTTCTTTTTCTGTAAAGCACTTTGAGCTGCATTTATGTCATGAAAGGTGCTATATAAATAAAGTTTATTATTTTAAAAGTCGCTTATAAAAAGCTTATAAAAAGCCGACATGGCAACAAAGTGGTTGAAAACGAAAGTAACTTAATGAAGACGTGCGCTTGTTACCATGGTTGTGGATTGTATACAGTCACTGCATCGCGACAGTGGTGAGTAACACTGTTTATAAGAAAACTAACGTCAGGAAAATAACAATTATTTGGTGCGGTTGGTGCGGATCTATAAATAGGATGATATAAGTACCGCGGGTGGATGGCGGATGGATAATGAACTTGTTAACGCGGATTTGGGTGACAAAAAAAGCCATCCGCGCATCTCTAATACATACATACATACATACATACAGTACATACATACAGTACATACAGTACATACATACAAACATACATACGTGACTCAGGAGACATGTTGGCTTTGAGGAGGTGTGTCTAAGTCGTTGACTTTTTGTGTTTTACCTTTTTCATACATTTACACCCAGGTAGCAGATCTGCAAGATCGAAAGACGGCGCAAAGCGCAGTATTTTGAGCTTGCTACTTAAATTGCTGTTTTTGAATTTGAATCCTAATACGTTTCTGGCCATATGAGGTTTCCACCCGACAGAGACAATAGTATTGTTTTTTTTATGAACACGTTATTGGCTTTTTTTTTCTTCTTTTTTTTTTCAACAAACAACAAATGGTACAACAGCATGAAATATGACAATAATAATAATAATAATGACCTCAACCTGACCTCCCCCAACTACACACAAAAGCTTTTGTGGCTCCTAGATTGCAAAATTATACAAACAATTATGACAAAAACACATGGCAACAGCAACTGGAGGACATTTTCTTAGCCACTTTCACTTCCACTATTGGCAAAAATAGCCACTCTTCAAGCTCACCAAAACGCATCGCGATGTGACACCTTGTGAGCTTGTAGATCGGCATTATTTTTGTTACTTTTGTGTGACATTTTAGTGTTACAAAGTAAGGCATTCATTTACAACAATTTACAAAAACATAGCAAGTTGATCAGTGGTGGAAAGAGTACTCAAATGTTTTACTTAAGTAAAAGTATCAATACTGCAATGTAAAAGTCTGGAATTAAAAATTCACTTGAGTAAAAGTACAAAAGTATTAGTATCAAAATATACTTAAAGTACCAAAAGTAAAAGTACTAAAATGTTCGAAAATAGCAGCTCTACAAGCTCACACCGCGTCACGATGCGACACGTTGTGAGCTTGTAGATCGGCTATTTTCAAATAGCCTATGTATAAAATATGGCTAAAGTGGTTAATGTATGTTTCATAATATAATAAAGTAAGTAGTAACTAAAGATTTAAAATAATTGTAGTGGAGTAAAAGTACAATATTTGACTCTGTGATGTAGTGGAGTAGAAGTAAAAGTACTGAAAATTGGAAATACTCCAGTACAGTAAAAGTACCTCAAAATTGTACTTAAGTACAGTACTTGAGTAAATGTACTTAGTTACTTTACACTACTGCATTTTAATGTGACAAAGTAAGGCATTAATTTGCAACAATTTACAAATAGCCGATGTAAAGTGGCAAAATGTAACATCTTTTGGGCTTGTTTTCACAGACCTGGCCACTTGTTTCTCTTGCAAAATCTGGCAACGCACTGATTACCTGCATTACACCTGTTGTAGCCTTCCTTCTAGGGAGGAAGTGAACAGATATTGAACTAGAGAAAGTGCTCCTCGGAGCACAGGTCTCCGCCAGGTCAGGTACGTTATTGTGGCCTCCTGTTGGCGCTATAATAGGCCAATGTGAAAAGGGCGCCATTTATTCTTAGGTTGTTCACGGCAATCGGATACTGCATTCATGATTTGAGGCATTTTGTTCCAAAAATGTGTTTTGCTAAATTAGACCTGCTGGTGGCGTTATAACAGGCCAATGTGAAAAGGGTGGCATTTCTTCCTCGGCCTAGTGAATGAGCGTGTGTAATGTCACGGAAATCGCAAGCTGCGTTCATGATTTGAGGCATTTTGTTCAAAACGGACCAATCCTGCAAACTTTGGAAGCCAACCTTAGCCAATGAGGATGGAATATGGGAAATCGGACTGATCCGTGTTGATCACATGCCTATGGAGTACTGTGTACCGATTTGCATGACGTTTGGATAAAATCTGTAGGAGTAATATAAAAAAATGGATTTTGCACAAATCAGCCTCCTGGTGGCGCTATAACAGGCCCATGTGAAAGATTTGAGGCAGAGGTTCTGAATTGGCAGCGAGGGAGTGTGTGTGCACAGTTTCGCATTGACCGGGCCAACGGTGCCGGAGATTAGCTGCCAACGGACGGACGGACACACGGACGGACACACGGACGGACACACGGACGGACACACGGACGGACACACGGACGGACGACGGACGGATGGACGGACACACGGACGGACACACGGACGGACGACGGACGGATGGACGGACACACGGACGGACACACGGACGGACGGACGGACGGACGGACGGACGGACGGACCGACAGGGTGCAAAACATACTCTCTCGCCATGCCTTTCGGCCTGGCGGAGACAATGAAGCAGCAGAAAAGGGCAATGGCGCCGCCCCTGGAGAAGGGCCAGTAATAAGGTGAATAGACACGAGCTCGGGTACATTCAGAGGACAGAGAGGACAATGTTTTTTTTTTTTTTTAATGTCCTTCAGCTTAACTTTGAAACAGTGTAAATCCCTTGGCTTTTTGGACACTATACTGTAGGTATTTGTTGACATTTGCACTACATTAATAATGTAATGCAGTGTGTGATCATTATGTGGCCTCTTTATCTCCCCACCAGTTGTCTTTTTCTTCACATACCTTTTTCTCTCATATTCTTGGTTCTGATGTATGGCATATATTGGATATTTGCAATGAGAGAGTGCTAGCCAACACCAACTGGGGACTCCTGGATCGCTGCCCTCCACATCCTCCTGTCTAGCATCAGGGTCTTGAGCTCTACAGCAGGGGTCCGGGACCCCTAGGGGGTCCTCAGAGTTACTACAGGGGCGCCACCAAATCTTTGTGTGATAGGAACTTTTTTTTTACATTAACCACTTGAACCTAGCGGCTATTTTTGGCAAAGAGGTTTGGTGTAGAGGGGAAAAAAAGAGCAGACTAAGTATTGACGGCTCAAGCAGTTAAATGTCTGAAAATACACATTAATCCAGCATACACTGATGATAGTGCTGTCAAAGTATATGAAACTGTACTACTTAAAGGGATGGTTCACCCCCAAGACTTGAATTCATGGAGATTTTTTAGTTTTTGTCGCATTCCTAAGCCAATAATTTGATGACCGGCGGCGGCTCCGGTAGGAGACACAAAGTGTCAATTTTGAGTCTCCTACCGGAGACATTAGCATCTTTCCGCCGGTCATCAAATTATTGGCTTAGGAATGCGACAAAAACAAAAATATCTCCATGAATTCAAGGCTTCATGGGGTGTGTAACTGATAGAAAATAAGTACATTTTGGGGTGAACTATCCCTTTAAACCCTCTATCCTTATTAAAACAGACCTGAGTTGCAACTGTACTTGCACTGCTATACACCAAATGTCTTCGCCAAAAATAGCAGATCTACAAACTCACAACGCGTCACATTACGTTAAGACACGTTTGCGAGCTTGTAGATCTGCAATTTTTGGTGAATGTTCCCCCCAGAATAGGGATGCTTGGGTTCAACTGCATGGTTAATGATACTGTAAGAAAAATTGTGTTAAATATGTACAGTACATTCATTATAGCCCACTTTGAGTTACTTGAAGGTGCAAGTGGGTTCATGGGTTCTGTACTGTACTTCTAAAAATACATATGTACAGTATGTGTGCAGAACATGAACATCTATTTATGTATATTGTTATGTACTGTACATTTATATGTGCCTATGTTTGTGGGTGCATTCTTAGTATATGAAATGGCAGGCAGGCGCGCACGTGCGCGTGCGCGTGGGTGTGCGTGTGCGGGTCTGTGCGTATGCTTGCATTTCTATACTCGTGAGGGCCAAATGTCCCCCCAAGTTTAGTGGAATTTGAAAGATAGCCTTTGATGGAACATATGATTGCCTTTGGATATAACTGTCAACTTATTGTCCTTGTGTTTGGGAGTCTGGGCCATGTTCACATCCTTGTGTTTGGGGGTCTGGGCCATGTTCACATCCTTGTGTTTGGGGGTCTGGGCCATGTTCACATCCTTGTGTTTGGGGGTCTGGGCCATGTTCACATCTTTGTGTTTGGGGGTCTGGGCCATGTTCACATCCTTGTGTTTGGGGGTCTGGGCCATGTTCACATCCTTGTGTTTGGGGGTCTGGGCCATATTCACATCCTTGTGTTTGGGGGTCTGGGCCATATTCACAAAGTTGTGTTTGGGGGTCTGGGCCATGTTCACATCCTTGTGTTTGGGGGTCTGGGCCATGTTCACATCTTTGTGTTTGGGGGTCTGGGCCATATTCACATCCTTGTGTTTGGGGGTCTGGGCCATATTCACATCCTTGTGTTTGGGGGTCTGGGCCATGTTCACATCCTTGTGTTTGGGGGTCTGGGCCATGATCACATCCTTGTGTTTGGGGGTCTGGGCCATATTCACAAACTTGTGCTCCGTGGACTGCAGTTGGCAGGGATTGAAAAAAAAAACTATATTGTTCAACATCAGCTATTATTGGCAGTTTGTCTGTCTGGAGAAGACAATGTTTCATATAACCTTAAATATTGAAAAATGACATTTTCTGTACATGATATTTTAAGTCATCGATATGTTATCATCTTTTTCACTCAGTGTGTTAATGAACACATGCAACCAGTTTTATCTATTTTGACCATAATGTAACGTTCTTCTGTTCAGTGTTTGGATCTATTATGTTGCACTTCTTGTGCAAAACCAAATACAACTAGAAGATGTGCTCCTCGGAGCACAGGTCTCCGCCAGGAGATGCATTTCATCTTGTGCTGTGATTGGCTACCGAGATGCATTTCATCATGCATCTCGGTAGCCAATCACAGCACGTCCTGCTGGTGACAGACGGACACACACACACACACACACACACACACACACACACACACGGACGGACGGACAGGGGGTAAAATATACTCTCCCCATGCCTTCGGCCTGGCGGAGACAATAATTCAAATGTGTTGTAGTAGTAGTAGGAAGACAGGCAATGAAGGTCTGTATAGTCATTATGTGTTCAGAAGAACATATAATGACTATACATATTATGTATAGTCATTATATATTCTGAACTATGTGTTGTAGTAGTAGTAGGAAGACAGGCAATGAAGGTCTGTATAGTCATTATATGTTCTTCTGAAGGTGATCTGTGTAGGGGGCAGGTGGTAATTATATATTCTAATGAGGGTGGTCTGTGTAGGGGGCAGGGGGTAATTATATATTCTAATGACGGTGGTCTGTTTAAGGGGCAGGTGGTCATTAGTTTGAAGTAGCTTACGCAAGAGAGAAACGGTAACATACTACAGACAGACAAACACTCCAAGTAGCTAAAAAGTGGAATACAATCATCACAATAGCATAAATAATAAAGTACAAAGTGTCATTATGGGATATAGGATGTCAAAATAACTGGAAAAGAAGTCTGATGGGGTCAACAGCAGTGGAGACATGCAGTATAAATACAAATCACTCTTCTAGCCATCAGCGACACCTTAAATAAGAAAACAAGACCAGGAGACCTGGTTCTGCCAGACCCAGAATGAAGTCCTAGTATGTAACACACCTACAAACCACTTTATAACTGAAGTTCATGATGTCATGAATAGTTCGTGACGAAAGGGGACGAAAGGGGGACAGACTTTTTTGGCTGGGGCCGGGGGACAAAGTGACCATGCCCATGTATGGAGAAAACAGATACAAAGCCTCATGTAAGCCCGACCCCTTGGGTCTGGCAAAAACAAAAACCTGAAAATTGCATACATAAATACAAAAATACTTGACAAGTGAAGAACAGGCGGCCGTCTGGAAAATGAGGAAGTCGTTTTAAATGCTGCAGTTCTCATTAAAGGCCTAAGCCTTAGGCCTAAGGTGTCACTGTTTCCCCCCTGCTGGCTGCAGAGCAATTACCACACCATTGATTACAATGGGGATTTGACCGGACTTTACACTTGCTTTTATTACCGTAGTAAACATTGTCATAAACACTTTATGCGTTCAGTCGATGGTTTAAAGTCTTGTTTCAATTATCATGAATATGCGTTTTAATAAATTATGGTCCCGTTACATGTTTTAATTGATGCTAAAGTAGGGTAATGCTTCTAGGGCTTTTACTGAGTGAAGAACCGCCCTAGCTGCCCTTCCAACCAATCGTATTCATTTTCGGTTGCTTTTCGGAACCGGAAATTCCAAGATGGTGGATTGCAAATCTGCTATCTATAGACACACTATACAATAGGGCTGAATTGGTTGTTCCATGTTTAGTAATAATCCTACTAGAACTACGCAACATTTCTGTCTGTCTCTAGTTCACGTATCTCGAGAACAGTCGGACCGACCGACTTTGTTCTAGACAGCCGTGCCCGGCGACCGACATGCCCATATAGGCATATTATGGAGATCTGTTTGCCACAGAACCGCCCATCAACCACTATGCCCCATGTCCCATATATGGGCATGCCCATATATGGGACCAACCGACTGTCTTCAAAACGGGTCTGTAGAAACCAATGGGGTCACCGTTCCCTGAGTCCATTTCCCTTTTTTACAGTCTATGGTGTAGAAGTGACGAATGAGGTCCAGTCCTGTCTCCATCTTACAGCCCATAGAGGTATAATATATCTAGAGAACGGACGGCCCCGCCCCCCCCCATCTATTCATTTTGATGAAGGTTGCTCACCAGCGCATGAAGCACCCGGATGTACACTCTTCTTCCGGGATTGGCTCCAACGTTGGAGCCAATAGAGCATTAGAACACAGCGTGCTTGCGTTTCAGACAATAGAAGCATGTAGCAGTAGCGTTCTAAATGTGGAAGTCTTGCAATACCAGATTTGGCCACCAGGACACGGCAGCTTCAATACTCCTCCGCAGTCCTGGGGTCTTGGTACAGTCAGATCTTGCAAGATCTGGCATTTTAAAAACGTTTTCGCAAAATAGTGAAAATAGACAATCTACAAGCTGACAACGGCTCTTTACGAAAAAAATTATAAATAGATATAGGCCTATAAGGTGTCTGCCCGACAGCAACGTCATCTAGTGTTAAAAACAATAAAAACACAGAAGCCAACCGGGTGCTCAAAGGAGATTAAAAAAAGAGTCTATAAAGTATGCTGAAGGTGCTTTTAAGATCAACGGGAATGCAGGCTTAAGAAGAGATCCGAGCACTCAAACAAGTGGAGGAGAGGACAAACTATTAAATCAAAAATGCCAACATGTTTCGACCAGTTACGGTCTTCATCGGGGCGAGAACATCATGGCATCCAGCGTGCTTTCCAATTCATCTAAATAGTAAATGGTGCATTTATATAGCGCTTTTATCCAAAGCGCTTTACATAGATTGTGCATTACATTCACAAATTCACACAACGATGGCAGAGGAAACCATGCAAGGCACCAACCTGCTCATCGGGAGCAATTAGGGGTTCAGTGTTTTGCTCAAGGACACTTTGACACTAGCTCTGGGGAAGCCCGGGATTGAACAGGGAACCTCTCGGTTCCCATCTGGCCGCTCTACCCCTGAGCCACTGCCGCCCCTACATGTGTTGGTCTACATGTGTTGGTCACGCCGGTGTTCCTTCAGGTCAAACACGTTACTGAAACACACGTCACACACGACACACATGTAGGGTTTCAGCTGACGCGCCCTTACCGGTCGGGTTAAAGTATCGGTAAAGTGTTGATGATGAGCTGGACGGTAAGATCCCGGCGCTTGGTCCGCCGGGTATCCTTGCATCTGGCCGTTGGCGGAGCGGCGGGTCGTCTGCTGACAACCGGCCGCCGCGCCGATCTGTCCGCTCCTCACCATTTGCCAGTAGACGTCGCTGTGGCTGCACTTCAGGTGTCTGTAGAGGTAGACCGCAGACGAGAAGGCGTAGGGACACTCGACGCAGGAGAAGACCGTCTGAGAAGAAGACTCGGGACGACTCGGGGGCCGTGGAGTCCGAGAAGACGCGGAGAGCGACTCGAAGAGTCGATGACGCTCGTCGTCGTGGCCGCCCATCACTGCGTGTGAATGCTTGTGCACCTTCAGGTGACCCAACGCGCTGAACCTCTGCTCGCACTGGCTGCAGCGGAACGGCTTTTCGCCGGCGTGGATTCGCAGGTGTATGGTGAGGTTGTTCAACCTGCTGAAGCCCTTGTTGCACAGCGGACAGAGGTGGGTTTTCTTTCCCGGCGAAGTCTGTTGATGACCGCAAGACCATGGCCGCTCGGCGTCTTCTTGTATCTGGTCAGTTACAGAGCCGGTGATCTGCAGACGGGCCGACGACGCACAGGCCGCCGAGTCGATCTGCCCGTTCTGCACCATTCGCCAGTAGATGTCTCCGTGGATTCTCTTCAGGTGCCTGTGGAGGAAGAACTGGGACACGAAGGAGTACGAACACCCGGGACAGTCGAACACTACGGTCTGGGAACACTGGGAGCTCGTTCCCTGCTGGGCACCCGGTAGCTGATCGCCAAAGCTGCCGCTATCCATGGCCTGTGACGGGGTTTGGAAGATTCGTCCTTCTATATAATGGAGATATCAAGCCCTGCGGTCAGTCGGTGGTACGGGGGAAACTAGTAGGCTGGATTCTGAGTTGTATCGAGGGAGAGACGTTACAATTACGATGTTAAAGGTCCAGGAGATTTGTCCTCTGATGATGGTTTTGAAAACTGGGTCTTCAAGGAAGTCTTGAAGATCTGCTTTATTTCTATCTCTCTCTTGGTCTCTCTATATCTCTCTCTCTATATCTTCCCTGAATGAGTATATCTCGGTATGGATCTTTATTTATCTATCTCTCTGTTTCAGACTCTTTCATTGGTTAAAAACAGTGACAAAGTGGACACGTAAAGGTCTGTTCACACCTTACATGAGCTCTGGCCTGATGTCATCCACAACATAAACTGTTGTCATGTCTACCTAACCATGCCGATTTTTGACAGGGCGTGTTGGTACCGGTGGTGGAAAAGGTACTCGATGTTTCATTGAAGTAAAAGTAGAAATACCACCATGTCTGATCGCTCTGTTACTTGTATCTGATAATTTACTTAATTTTACCTGAGTAAAAGAAAGAATATACTTTCAGTACAAAAGTAAAAGTACTTAAACTTGCCAAACTTTTTTCGAAAATAGCAGATCTACGTGAGATTGCAAATCTGCTATTTATAGACAAACTATACAATAGGGCTTAATTGGTTGTTCCATGTTTAGTAATAATCCTACTATAACTACGCAAAATTTCTGTCCGTCTCTAGACCACGTATCTCGAGAACGGTTGGACCGACCGACTTTGTTCTGGACAGCCGTGCCCGGCGACCGACATGCCCATATAGGCATATTATGGAGATCTGTTTGCCACAGAACCGCCCATCAACCACTATGCCCCTATATGGGCATGCCCATAAATGGGACCAACCGACTTCCAACTCTGCGTGCGTATTGGCGAGGACCTGGGGGGCGTGATGCGCCACGTGGGACCCAAACATATCGATGAACCTGCAAAGCAGCTACAAATGGTCGCCTTTAGCTTTGTACCTTCATGTCGCTGGCTTCCATAGAAAATGAATGGTATAGCCTGTAGCTTTGTACCTTCATATGGCTTCCATAGAAAATGAATGGTAGCATGTAGCTGTGTTAGCCTAGTTCCGGACGAATCTGCCATTCCAAAAAAAAATTGTCCTTGGCAGATTAGGTCTGGCCCCTCTCAATAGATATTGGATTTCTCTCCCTCCGAAGTTGTGAGGGACCAATCAGGGCCCAGTATGCAAATATGGGGTGGGTTTATCACCAGAGGCATTTTTTTTTATTTGCCCCTCGGAAAAGCAGGTTCCACACATAGATTCCAGACTAATATCTAGGCAGTGATATTACTCTGGCCATGCCAGGCTATAGCTTTGTACCTTCATGTCGCCGGCTTCCATAGAAAATGAATGGTAGCCCATAGCTTTGTAGTTGCCAGTGTGAACACAGCAGAACCCATGAGTTTTCGGCAGTGGTTTAAAGTAACTAAGTACATTTACTCAAGTACTGTACTTAAGTACAATTTTGAGGTACCTTTACTTTACTGGAGTATTTCCAATTGTCTGTACTTTTACTTCTACTCTACTACATCTCAGAGGCAAATATTGTACTTTTACTCCACTAAAATAATTTCCCCAAAACTTAAGTTACTAGTTACTTTGTAGATATAAATTATTACATTATAAAACATACATTAACCACTTTAGCCCTATTTTATATATAGGCTATTTGAAAATAGCAGATCTACAAGCTCACAACGCATCGCGATGCGACACGTTGTGAGCTTGTAGATCTGCTATTTTCAAACGTTTTAGTACTTTCACTTTTGGTACTTTAAATGCATTTTTATGCCAATACTTTTGTACTTTTACAATTTTGAATTCCGGACTATTACTTCTACATTGCAGTATTGATACTTTTACTTAAGTAAAACATTTGAGTACTTTTCAGTAACCACTGTTTTTTTTTGGGAACCAGCCCATCCCTGTTGAAAGTTGATTTACCTCTACTCTTCTAAAGTGAAACGTCAGTTTTGATTTAATAATGCAGGGACAGCAAACTCTATC
>NC_137614.1:2722869-2747869 GCF_963280865.1 Gymnoscopelus braueri
CTGAATGGACCTCCAAGCTCAAAATGAGGTTGGAGGTCAAAAGGGGGTGGAGCCTGGAGTCTGGCGGGTTTTTTTTCAAAAAATGTTTTATTGTGAAGCACAGGATAAAAATATACATTTCCGTTCAAATATATGGGTTGCTTTCTTTTTTTCAAAAACAAACAGACATACACAGGGGCGTCAATTGGGTATAGCAAGGTAGGGCAGGTGCCATACCTTGTTTTTTTTTTTTAATCATGAATTGTAGCCTAATGCAGGTGTAAGACCATTGTGTTTGTATTGTGTTATAGGTATAATGCATTGTTTTCTATGCATTTTGGGGGGTTTGACCCCCAAATGTTTTCGCTTTACCGCGCGCCCAGGATAGGTGTCCCTTATTTCAATCTCTGGGAGTTGGCAACCCTAACCTTGCCATACCTTAGGTTTTGCTGAACTGACGCCACTGGACATACACACAAAATAAACAGGTACAGTGAAAATAATATGATATCAAAATGAGGAGGCACGGTGGCGCAGTCGGTAGCGCTGTCGCCTCACAGCTAGAAGGTCCTGGGTTCGATTCCCGCCGGGGACGCTGTGGGCGCTTGGGGCGTGTCTTCTCCTCCGCGTCATCAGCGCCCATACCCTAGGTGGGGTTGGCGAAAGGGCCTACTCTGTGTGGAGTTTGCATGTTCTCCCCGTGTCTCCAAGGGTAGTTAATACCCTCACAAAAACATGTAGTAATCCTGGTCACTATACCGCCTCCCCCATGACAGCCGGGGCGCCTGATGGAGGAGAAGGGAACTGGTTGGAATAACGTGTTCCTTCCACGCGCTACGTCCAACCACGGAAACTCCCCCCTGTCAGGTGACAAGAAGGTCAGTTGGCTCTCATGCCTGAAGGAAGCATGAGCTCGGCCCTGGCCTCCCTACTGTGGGGGACTGGTGTAATGCTGGTGTAGCGCCCAGGATCACTTAGGAAATTGGCACCGGGTGAAAAAAATGGGTTACAAAAATCGCGTGATAAAAATTTAGTTAAAAAAAAAAATTTACATTTTCTTATAACAATAACAATGTGTAGTGTGTTACAAAATCGAAAAGTCTTGTCTATCCACTGGAACAAAAACATTTTTACCGCGATCGTCCGTTCTGTTGTTATCGGCAGTTGAATATGGCTCGTTTTCACCAAAAATAGAAGAAATCCGAGCTTGATGTGTTTTTTTCTACATCATTACATAATGCTACAATTAGCCTAACATGGGAGTGGACGGAAGTGAATCTTTTTGGGGCGGTGTCACATCCGTCCATTGCTTCTCTCGCAGTCAAGGGGTCATTCATAGGTTGTGGAAGAGCGCCCTCTAGCGTAATTTCGTATTTATTTATTTTATTGACGGAAATCTCTGTCAATGGCAGTCCACGGTTGGATCTGAATTGACAGAATTTTCACAATGCGTTGGGCGTTGTGAGCTTGTAGATCGCATATTTTTGGTCAAGTGGCAACATTGTACAACATAATTGGTCCTCACTAATGCTCATTAAAAGATGGCATCATGTCTGTCTACTCACTCTGTGTCTGATTGGTCGGCTGTAGACAGTTCAGAAACATAGACTGTCCTAAAACCTGCCTACCATGACATCATCAATGGGGATTCCAAGCTAAAAGAAACTACGGAAAACCTGCCTACCAATATGTAGTCCTCTTATAAACAGAGGCAAATGGTGCCATCTTATAATGAGGATCAGTGAGGACCAATTATATGAAGATGGCTGAAGAAGTGGTCATTTAAAATAGCCTTTGTAACTCTGAGAGAGTCCAAATGTAACCAAATGGAACATTAGGACTCTCTTAACACCGCGGTTGGCGCCCTGGCGGTGTTGACATGGACTCCATGCCTTTGTTTAAATACCGTTTTGAATGACTTGTCCTTTTGTAAAAGCGTTAGAAGTCCTGATGGGAGTCAACGTTACGTTTAGTGGTATAGTCCCTCTGCCCACAGATCTGTTACAAGGTTAATGGTGAGGTAGAGGTCTTGCTGCATTGCGGCCCCTCCGCTCCGGGTGCAGGATGCAGATGATCAACTCAAATGGCTTTTACTCAGGGGGAAAAAAAACAAGAAGAAAATACTTTATTCAATTTTCATGATAAACCAGTCGCTTGCTTGCCTCTTTGCCCCTATTTGTCTTATACTGTAATAGTATAGTGTCGCTCTCTCACTCTCTCTCACACACACACACACACACACACACACACACACACACACACACACACACACACACACGCACACACACACCATATAGTATTATGACAGCGGTTGGCATGATGTGTAAATTCAATTTTCATGATTAACCAACTCGCTCTCTTGCAACTTTGCCTCATCCGTCTTATACTGTATAGTGTCTCTCTCTCTCTCTCTCTCTCTCTCTCTCTCTCTCTCTCTTTCGCTCTGTTTGTGTGTGTGTGTCTCTCTCGCTCGCTCGCTCGCTCGCACGCACGCACGCACGCACGCACGCACGCACACACGCACACACGCACACACACACACACACACACACACACACACACACACAGTATTGTGACAGTGCTCTTGGCATGTGACACATTGATCCATCTTATAGTCAGAGACCCGCTGGTTTCCTTGACAACATCAGAGGTCATCGATCACGCTCCGTTGCTCCTCCGGGCGCGCTGGGATCACGTTCGGTTCAATCACCAATAAAAACACACCGGATTTACCAGGGATTTCTGCCACACTCCATGCATTTACAACCAAGTGGATTTGCCCAGTGATCTTTGCTATACTCCATGCACCAAGTGCACCGGCTCAACACAGCACTTGCTAAGCTGTATAGGGTAGAAACCTTGTATGTCCAAAACTTGAGCAATGTATCACAATATAGAGATATGTAACACTTGATTTTAACAATTTAATCACTTTCACTCTTACTCACTCTTGTGCAACAAAGTAGGGCATTCATTCTACAGGGTCAAAAATAATAATTTCAACATAAAAAGTTGAAACATGGAGATAGGAGGTTTCTGCCGTCCTCCCCGCCAGCAGCCCTGAGGGGATCACGTCTGTCTGTGACAGATCCTCAAAGCCTCCTCTTTCTTCCTACAGTCCCTGATCGTGCGCAGCGTGCCTCCGCCGCACTCAAGGCCATGTGGAGGCAGGTGGTGCTGACGTTTAGATGATTTGTTCTCAAAGTGGGGTCCTTGGGGGGGGGGGGGGGGGGGGGGTACCAAGGGGTCCCCAGAAAAATTAGTTAATATAGCGTCACAATCTTTTGAACCACTTTAACCTTTTATACGTTGGCTATTCAAAAATCCCTGGCAAAAATATGGGGGGATCTTGGCGCAGATAAATACATATCATTTTGGGGGTCCTTGACATGAAAAAGTTTGAGAACCACTGGTTTAGATGATTGCACCGTATTGAGAGCAGTGCTGCAGTGTCCTGTCCTGTCCTGTCCTGTCCTGTCCTGTCCTGTCCTGTCCTGTCCTGTCCTGTCCTGTCCTGTCCTGTCCTGTCCTGTCCTGTCCTGTCCTCTGTCCTGTCCTGTCCTGTCCTGTCCTGTCCTGTCCTGTCCTGTCCTGTCCTGTCCTGTCCTGTCCTGTCCTGTCTTGTCTTGTCTTGTCTTGTCTTGTCTTGTCTTGTCTTGTCCTGTCCTTGTCCGGTCCGGTCCGGTCCGGTCCGGTCCGGTCCGGTCCGGTCCTGTCTAGGGTTGGGATCTTTTAGGATTTTAACGATTCCGGTTCCTTCTCAATTCCCTCTTAACTCATTCACTGCCATCATTATCGTTTTTGATAAAAACACAAATTCTATCGTACATACAGTATTGCATACATATCGTTGTAGTGGTTCTCAAAGTGACGTCGCTGGGTTACTTCAGGGAGTTCAAAATGGATCCTGGACCTGTCTGTAACTCTCAGAGTTATGGTGGTCCTTGAAGTTTGTGAACCACCAGTATTGTAATTGTATTGTCCACATCCGAGCTCTGACAGTTGATGACCGGCAGCGGTTCCGGTAGAAGACACAAAGAGTCTCCTTTGTGTCTCCTACCGGAATCATCAAATTATTGGCTTAGGAATGCGACAAAAACTAAACAATATCCATGAATTCAAGTCTCCATGGGGTGACTAATTGATAGATAGATAGATTTTTTTTCTTTTTTTCGGTGAACTGTCCCTTTAATGATGTCATTTTATCAACTGGCCCCTGGCCCCTTGCCATTTTTGTAATGTGGCCCACAGGTTCAGCTATTTGAGTATCCCTGGTGTAGCTGCCAGTGTTGAACGCAGCATCAGTGTATCATGGTGTACTGTATGTACATCACAGTGTAACGTATGCTGTACATCATGGTGTACATCTCTCTCAGGGGTCAGGATAGTTGAAGGACCATATTAGCAATTATTTTCTTAGCGATTATCCTGCTGTCTACAGTTTAGATGTGTGTACATCGGTGAATAAAAAAGTCCTGTTTTACACCTCCTCATACAATGGTGTCACGCTAAAATAGCCGATCTAAATGCTCACGTCCCATTGTGATGCAGTGTGTTATGTGCTTGTATTATGCTATCCTACTGTGTTCAAGTACAGTATGCATGTGTGATTTTTGCACAGTGTGTATATTAGGCTCTGCAGTCAGACCCTGCCTGCTCCAGCAGTCTCATTAGATTCAGTTATTCATCCTCCGGGCCACGCAGCAAACTGTATTTGAAAATCTTTTCTCTTTAACCCATTAAGACCGGGAAAGCATCCGTGTCATTTTCAGATTTCTTTGGGCTATTAAAAAATGATAGCAGATCTACAAGCTCATAGCACGGCACTCCGTGCTATGAGCTTAGATCTGCTTTTTTTCGTGAAAACTTGTGCAAATCTTCGAAAATATATATACATTTTAACACATTTTTGCTTGTGGGGGTCCCTGGAACAAAATATTTTGAGATGGGGGGGGGGGGGCACTTTTACTTTTGGTACTTTAAGAATATTTTCATGCCGGTACTTTTACTCAAGTACATTTTGAATACCGGACTTTTACATGTAACATAGTATTTCTACATTGTGGTATTAATACTTAATAAAAAGTAAAAACAAATTTTACTTCTTCAACCTCTGCTCTGGTTTGGGTTTTGCTTTGATCCTTTATGCCAGAGGTAGGCAATCTCATTGGCACGGGGGAGGGTAATCACCAGTGATGTAAAGTAAACTAAGTACATGAATACTTTTTTAGTACTATGTAAAATTTTGAAGTATTTTTTACTTTACTTGAGTAAAAATACTCCTTGAGTTACTTGAGTACAGATTTCACACATTTTCACAATTAAAAAAAAATAGCAGATCTACAGGCTCATAGCGCGGCACTCGGTGCCGCGCTATGAGCTTGTAGATCTGCGATTTTTTTGATAGCCAAATAAATCTTAAAATGACACACAGATGCGTTCCCGGTCTTAATGGGTTAAGACATGAGAGGAAGTAAAGAAAATAAAGTTATTATGGAGAAATCCATGAGACTGATGAAGCCACACAGCAGGCCTCGAGTGTGATTCATTTAGACATTCAGACCGGAGGGTCTGTCTGTCTGTCTGTCTGTCTGTCTGTCTGTCTGTCTGTCTGTCTGTCTGTCTGTCTGTCTGTCTGTCTGTCTGTCGCACACACACACGCGCGCGCGTGTGACGTGACATCATCTTTATCCTGCTGCCTGCAAGGGGTTAACACGCTTGAATTCCAATGAGACAATACTATAGAACTTCTGCACGCATCGGCATGTACCCACACACACACACACACACACACACACACACACACACACACACACACACACACACACACACACACACACACACACACACACACACACACACACAGTCACACACACGTGCCATGCATGCATAGCATACATGCTGCTGTCTCTGCTCATTTCCATATCATGTTGTGTGTGTAGCGCGTACCAGGTCTCACGGGACAGTGCCCATTACTGCATGATTGACACCAGCGGAGTAGTTGCGTGTTGCACGCGAGTGCACGTGTGTGTGTGTGTGTGTGTGTGTGTGTGTGTGTGTGTGTGTGTGTGTGTGTGTGTGTGTGTGTGTGCGTGTGTGCGTGCATGCATGCGTGTGTGTGCGTGCGTGCGTGCGTGTGTAATCCGTGGAGGGACAAGGACATTGTGTTGCATGCTTCTCTCTGTCATCACAGTTTAGCGAAGCCTGCTGCCGAGTTTTTTCCCCCTCTCTGTTTTTGGTTGAGCTCCCCCCCCATCCCCCCCCCCCCCCCCCCCCCCTGTGTGTGCCTGCATATATGCGAAACTTGTCCGGCCTCCATACATAATGCACTTTAATGTAGCTGCCAAAGATAGTTGTCAAGCCAGTGGAGTCTCTCTACTTGACAGTCAGTGTCCCACATCCATGCACACACACACACACACACACACACACACACACACACACACACACACACACACACACACACACACACACACACACACACACACACACACACACACACACACACACACACACACACACACACACACACACACACACACACACACACACTTGACAGCAGCTTGGGTGGAGCTAGTGCAGTCTGTTAGCCCTTGCTGGTTCAGTGGTGTAAAATAACTAAGTACATGTACTCGAGTACGTACTTGAGTGCAATTATGAGGATTTTATTTTTTATTTTGAGTACTTCCAATTTTCAATACTTTTACTTCTACTCCACTACATCTCAGATCCAAATATTGTACTTTTTTACTCCACTGCACTGAAATTGTTTTTTAAAATTTTAGTTACTAGTTACTTTTTTGATTTGATTATTATAACCACTTTAGCTCTTTATGTACTTTGACGATTTGAAAATAGCATAGAATATTTTCATGCCGGTACTTTTACTCAAGTACATTTTGAATCCCGGACTTTTAGATGTAAAAGAGTATTTCTACATTGTGGAATTAATACTTTTACTTAAGTAAAAACTAATTTTACTTCTTCAACCTCTGCTCTGGTTTGGGTTTTGCTTTGATCCTTTATGCCAGAGGTAGGCAATCTCATTGGCACGGGGGAGGGTAATCACCGGTGGTGTAAAGTAACTAAGTACATGTATATTTGTTTAGTACTATGTAGTATTTTTGAGCGGTGCAACCGCTCCTATAAGAGGGTTTAGGACCGCATCCGTGGTGAAAGTTTTTCTTTCCGTCGTGAAAATTTGTCTTTCGCTGTGACGCCATGCTGTGGAAAACACGCCCATAGGCTAAGCTTTGCAGGATGTGCTGCGATTGGCTAGCGAGACACATGATGAAATTAACTTCAAACTTCGCAGACGCGCTGTGATTGGCTAGCGAGACGAGTGATGAAATTAATAATAATGTAAAAAATTTAAGCACGTCACTTCGCAGGACGTGCTATGATTGGCTACCGAGATGCATGATGAAATTAATAACTCATAAATAGCACCGCTCACTTCACACTGGGTGTGATTTTTACTTTACTTGAGTATTTCCAATTTTCGGTACTTTAACTTGTACTCCACTACATCTCAGAGGCAAATATTGTACTTTTACTCCACTACAATTATTTGAAAACTTTAGTTACTAGTTACTTTGTAGATTTAGTTTATGATTACAAAACATACAATAACCAATTCAGCCCTATATACATTTCGGCCATTTGAAAATACTTTATACTTTTACTTAAGTAAAACAAATTGAGTACTGAGAATGAGTTAATGTAAATTATGAAAAACTAGAGGTTCGGGCCTCTACGTGGCCCTCACACCTACGTCGCACCGCCAATGTGACTGATATGCCTTTTTATGGAGATATCTGTATCTGTCAGTCCTTATGCCCATATATGGAGATATTGATGTCATCAGTATTATGATGAAAATAATAATACAATTGTGCACAACAGCATTGCTGTGTTTACTTTAAAACACAGACAATAATAATAATAAATATAGCTGCAAGCATCGATAAGCGGGGCCAGGGAATAGAGAGAGAGAGAGAGAGAGAGAGAGAGAGAGAGAGAGAGAGAGAGAGAGAGAGAGAGAGAGAGAGAGAGAGAGAGAGAGAGAGAGAGAGAGACAGAGACTAATGATTATGGATTGAGAGGGAATGACAGCAGGTGAGGTGGGTAGATCCAATCCCTGGGAATAGGCCAGGTGGACTGTTGCTGTTGCTCACTTTCTAAAAGAACATAATTATGAGAGAGAGAGAGAGAGAGAGAGAGAGAGAGAGAGAGAGAGAGAGAGAGAGAGAGAGAGAGAGAGAGACGGAATAGATTGAAGAGAGAGAGATATAAACGGAATAGATTGAAGAGAAAGAGAGAGAGAGAGAGAAACGGAATAGATTGAAGAGAAAGAGAGAGAGAGAAACGGAATAGATTGAAGAGAAAGAGAGAGAGAGAGAAACGGAATAGATTGAAGAGAAAGAGAGAGAGAGAGAGAGAGAGAGAGAGAGAGAGAGAGAGAGAGAATCGGAATAGATTGAAGAGAGAGAGAGAGAGAGAGAGAGAGAGAGAGAGAGAGAGAGAGAGAGAGAGAGAGAGAGAGAGAGAGAGAGAAAAGGAATAGATTGAAGAGAAAGAGAGAGAGAGAGAAACGGAATAGATTGAAGAGAAAGAGAGAGAGAGACTTGGAAAAGGAATAGATTGAAGAGAGAGAGAGACATGGAAACGGAATAGATTGAAGAGAGAGAGAGCGAGAGAGACATGGAAACGGAATAGACTGAAGAGAGAGAGAGAGACATGGAAACATAATAGACTGAAGAGAGAGAGAGATGGAAGCAGAACGGATTGAATGGACATCTCAACCTATTGCCATTAAAAGGAATCGAACCCTCAACCTTCGGATTGACAGGCTGCAACACTACCTATAGTGCTATAGCTTTGTACAGATTGAGGTTGTCTGTTGAAGATAAAAGTGAACCAGTGAAAGCAGCCGACCTACAAGCTCAGAAATACGTTCTCTGAAAAGTTGTGAGATTGTAGATCGGAGAGAGAGAGACATGGAAACGGAATAGATTGAAGAGATAAGGATAATTCCTTTAACAGGTCTGTTCATGAAAGTCCTTGCTGTCTTGTTTCCAATGAGGGCCTGTGAGCAATTAGGGGTTAAGAGTCCTGCTCAGGGACAAATTTCATTTGCTGGCCTGGCCTGGAATCGTACCTGGGGCAACTAGGGCCTCTGGCTCCCTAGGCTGGCTCACTAACCACTCAGCTATGGCCGCCCCTCAAAAGAGAGAGAGAGAGAGAGAGAGAGAGAGAGAGACATGGAAACGGAATAGATTGAAGAGGGAGACATGGAAACGGAATAGATTGAAGAGAGAGAGAGAGAGAGAGAGAGAGAGACATGGAAACAGAATAGATTGAAGAGAGAGAGAGACATGGAAACATAATAGATTGAAGAGAGAGAGAGATGGAAGCAGAATGGATTGATTGGACATCTCAACCTATTGCCATTAACAGGAATCGAACCCTCAACCTTCGGATTGACAGGCTGCAACACTACCTATAGTGCTATAGCTTTGACCAGGCTGAGGTTGTCTGTTGAAGATAAAAGTGAACCAGTGAAAGCAGCCGATCTACAAACTCAGAAACACGTTGCTATCTGAAAAGTTTTGAGATTGTAGATCGGCTATTTTCAGAATGAAGTATGTCATACATTGCAAAAACATACCCTCTCAAATAAGTATTTCAGGTTATGTTTAACAATTGCACATGTATTAATTGACACAATCATGTTGTGTGCAATGCAACTTTAATGAAGTCCGCATCAAGTGAGGCTTGAACTGGCAACCTTCAGATTGTGAGGCACACGTTTAACACATTGAATGCCAATCGCGTAGATCTACGCGAACCTATTTAAAGCCGCAGCGTGCCAGTCGCGTAGATCTACGCGAACCGCCGATTCCCATTGATTTTGCCCCAGGTGCACTTTCCGATTTTTTTTGATCCATTTCCGTTTCCGGTTTCCGGTCGGAAACAGAATTATTCGGGTTCCGTTTTTTTCGATCGTATCCGCTTCCTGTCTGGGATCCTGTTTAAAACTCGATTTTCTCGGTTGCTGTTTTTCTCCTCGCTGATCACTGTTTACCGTTGATCTGCTCTATCTTCAAGATGGCGGCACGGATTTGGAAACTGTTTTCGCTGGCCGTTTCTCAAGGATCCGCTGTGTGTTTAGAACCAAATGAACGCGCACTTTTAACTTATTTAGCGAGGTCTGTGGCGACATGAAAAAAACAAAAAAACAACAATAAAACGCTGGCACTGGTGAGTACATTATGAGATTAAACTTAAATTAAGGGAGAAGCCATTGGACCAACAGACAAGAACCTGTGAAAAAGGAGATCACACAGATGATACAGTTTCACGCAAATAGCTGAAAAATCATGGGTTTAAGTGTTTTTCAAACTGCTCAAAATTGCGGACAATCTAAGGGGGGAGCTTACTGGTCAACGCGATACATGTGTTCCTCATGAGTCAAGGCACATGTGTAAGCAGGTTTAATGGCTGTCGGCCAAACGAGGCATGACTTTTGCCTGTTTAAAGTTTGCACTTTCAAAAAATCGCTATAGCGCCCCCCTTTGACCAATTGGAGTAAGATTGGTTTCAGTAATATTTGGAATGACCCTCAACATTAACGCAAAGTAGACGCATGTGTGTATTGAAGTTTTATGGCTGTAGGTCAAACAGGGCATGAGTTGTACCTGTTCAAAGTTGGCATTTTCAATTGAGTGCTATAGCGCCACCTTTTGACGAAAGATTGTGAGATTTATATCTTGATAGTTTTTCATGACCATCTACCATATGGCCGAGTTTCGTAAAAAGCGACAGCATGGTTCAGCCAGAACTGCGAAAAGTGGCAGAAACAGAATACGTACAATAATAAGACAGGTCCAGAGCTGAGCTCTGGCCCCGTAATAATAATAATAATAATAATAATAATAATAATTTCACTGCGATCAAGCCAACAGTGCCGGAGATTAGCTGTCCACAGACTGACGGGGCGACGCGGACACACACATACACGGACAGGGTGCAAAACATAGTCTCGGCCATGCCTTTCGGCCTGGCGGAGACAATAATCTAAACATTGAAACTATACAAACTATATCTAAATTACATTTTAACGGTTGCATGAGACGTCTTGCATGGTCGTCAAGGCTTGGTCGCTCACAGCTGTGCTCCCTACATTAACCACTTAAGATCTATTGCATACTTTCGAAATGTATTTAAAAAATAGCCCATCTACATGCTCACAACACATCATTGTGACTTTTCTGATAGTTTAGACATTTTGGGGAAAATTATTATTTTATTTCTGTCTATAATGACATGTTCATAATAGATACATCAGGGTTAATGTGTTTAACGACGTGCTGACAGACGTCAGTTGGCGCAACGTTATTGGGTATTCTACGTAATGACATCATCATTTAACGACGTCACAATGTCATCGTCACAACCATGTCCTTTAAAATGAAATGTTAACTGAAAAAAATGTCATACTTTTACCAACAAATCCAGCTGCTCCATCAACAGTCACAGCTTCCTTCATTGGCTCCAAGTCATCGGCTTTATGGATTTGTCAAACATTGTGTGACATCCGTGGCACTGAACCAATAATAAACGATAGCTCACACATTAGGACCCTACTGTTAAAGAACAAGAGTTAAACTACGGTGTGAGAAATGTTCTGCTGGACACTGCATCCGAGTCGGTGAACAAAACAGTATGATGTTTCTGTTGCAGTGGAGCAATGTACTGCTTTGGAGGATTATGTGATGTCAACACAGCTAAGATTGGTGTCAACGTTTTCAACACCGTGTCTTTACGCTGGATGAAGTTGCCTCCGGTGACAACTGGAAGAGGAGAACGTCACCTTGATGTTCCCTCCAGCCGCTATGGCCAGACAGCTGTACTGATTGAATATATTGTTTATATCTGGGGTGGGCGGCTTCCTTACTGCAACGTTCTTTATGCATTTGATGTTGACGCCCACAGATGGTTCAAACCCGAGGTGTCTGGGACTCGGACTGTTCCAGAGGGAAGGAGCTACTGTACCACTCAGCCTGTGTCTTGGGGAAGGTCATGTTTATCCATGGAGGATATACCCAGGATTAAAGATTCACTAATGACATCTACAAGTTGGACACCACCACAATGGTCTGGTCTTTAATTAACACCAGAGGCACTCCACCAACTGCTTCATATGATCACTCTGCCACCATCATCGGGACAAAGATGTTTGTATTTGGGGGCTGTAGGGACTATGGGGACAAGAACAACTTCAACATGTTTGACACAGAGACCAACTGCTGGCTGATCACGCCTTCTGCACAGCTTCTTACAGAAAGACGCTTCCGTCAGTCAGCCTTTACCTACAATGGAAAGCTGTACATACTTGGTGGTAATTACGGTACGTCTACTACCTACAATGATCTGTGGAAATACAATCCAGAGACCTTCTCCTGGAAGAAGGTTGAGCCCAAGGTGAAAGGACCGGGTCCAGTGGAGGGGATGAGTTGTTGCATGGTGGGAGATCGCATCATCCTCTGTGGAGGATACAAACCTGACGGAACAGCCTCTATTGACCTGATCATCTTAGACTTGAGTCCTAGTCTGAAGACGTTATGTAAGCTAGCAGTTATTCAGTACGGTCTGAAGCAGTTTGAACTCCCTCACAACATCAGGTGGGAACTGGCAGCCATGACTACCAAGGGCAACTGAAAAAATATATATTCTCCTCCAAAAAAACTAACCAAAAGAAGAAAAAAAACGATGGCCTGATCTTGCAGATTTATAAACCACAGATGACTTGAGCACAGTCCATAATGCTCTTCTGTATTTTACAGTGGAACCATTAATAAGAATACTTCTTGTTTGGAACCTGCACCAAAGGATCACCTTTTGATTGATGTTTGCAATCAATAACGAGACCCAGTTAGAGTCTGATGTTCCAATTTAATAACTGTATCTGTTGTTGCAGTAAATAATAATACAATGACATCCCCCCTCCAGTAAATAATAATACAATGACCCCCCCCCCCCTTCCTGGGAAGCAGGCTAATGATTATATTCTAACGGTCCAGTTTAACTCATTAACTGTCAGAAAAAAACACATCGTCTAGATGCTGCCCTTGCCAGCGATTTCCGAGTGTTTTCACTAACCTTTGAAAAATCATAGGATATTATTCTTCACATCGATCCACCCGCCGATCGCTTTAAAATACTTTTTTTTTTTTTTTTTCAAGGAAGTGAACAGGCTGTCCCTTTTGTGATCACATGACCTGCTGCCTCTGTGTCTCCCTGGGAGTCAAATGGTGACTCACAGGCCAGCGAACAGCGCCATCTAGTGGAAAACTACTGAAAATAGCCGATCTACAAGCTCACAATGCGTCGCATTGTGAGCTTGTAGATCTGCTATTTTCAAAAGATTTGTACGCATTTTATACATTTAAAGGTAGGGTAAGTGATATTTTTTGGTTAAAACAAAAAGTATTTTGTTGAAAGGTTAAAATACTATATTCTGATAGTAATCATTGCTATAGAGTACTTTTTCAGTAACAGATGTCTCCCTGTCTCTCCAGCTCTTTAATAAACAGAAAATCCATTTTTCGGTAGGTGTCAAAATCTCAGCCAATCAGGAGAAAGTACCCATTTTTAAGCTTAATTTGTATAGTGTTCCAGTTCCAATTTTGTCTGCTCATTTCTTAGTGTCATCACTTCCAATTTCACTTGCTTAATCTGTATCCTGATTGAGTTCTCTGTCCTGGTTGGATAAAATTGGAAATGAAACTGAAACTGAAACGAAAATGAATTTTCTGTTTGATAAAGAGCTGGAGAGACAAGGAGACTCCTAATACTGAACAAACACTCTATAGCAATGAGTACTATCAGAATATAGAGCTATTTAACACTTATTTTAAACAAAGCAAATCACTTACCCTACCTTTAAGAAGTTGTGAAATGGGCCATTCTGCATAATGAGTACTTTCTACTTTTGGAACTTTAATTACATTTTGATAGCAATGCTTGTGTAGTTTTACTCAAGTCAATTTTGATTACCGGACTTTTACTTGTAACAGAGTATTTCTACATTGCAGTATTGATACTTTTACTCAAGTAAAAAATATGAGTGCTTTTTCCACCACTGCTGAGATCTGAGGTCTCACTGTAGACTAGAGCAGGGCTCCACTACATTCTGGCTGATGCTTGCAACATGTGGCACAGAACACCGTTTGATCTACTTTTATAACATCCAGAGCTCAAAAGATTTTCCCCAGACAGTTTTAAATGGAGGAGGTTTTCAGGATTTCTGTGACCTGGTTCAGTTGGTTCTCCAAACATTTTCATGGAGCTCCCAAATTGACACAAAGAACCAGAATCATCTTTATGTTTGAGGTTTACAGTCAACAAGTGTCATTTGGTAGCGGCGGACATCTTTGGGGGGTATAAACAGGTTGACTTAACATTGCCCCGCACAAGTATGTCTGCAGCTATTATGCCACGCCCCCCGTGGTGACGACGCGTTGGCAAGCACTAAAAATTTGCTGTCAAAATCAAGGTTCAAGGTTCAAGGTTATTTTATTTTGTCTCCCAAGGGAGAAATTTGTCTTGGACACACAGACCAGCAGCATACACAATACCATACAGTACAGGACAGAGACAAAAACAAAAACAAAAACAAAAACAAAAACAAAAACAAAAACAAAAACAAAAACAAAAACATAAACACACAGTGACATGTACAGTCCGTTTTTCCTAGTCATCACCCTCCATAATAATAATAAATAATAATAATAGCCACCTCATTCAGTATATAGTGCAATAAGACCAACACCTTAGCACACCTCAAAACCTTCTGCCCCGCCGTCTGCCCACCGCAAGGACATCATTGAGGAGTGTAATTGACATAGGGACAAAGGAGTACTTGTACCTATTGTAGTTGAACGCATGGGTCCCGTACCTCCTACCTGACGGCAGTAACCTATACTCAGTGTGTAGGACATGAGAGGAGTCAGACACAATCTTCTTAGCCAGCCCAATGGTGGACTGCTCAAAAATGACCTGGGGGTAATGGGGGGTGTGGACATACCCATAATCTTCCCTGCCATTTTGACTAATCTAAGGATCTCAGATTTATACTTTACCGTCAGGTTTCCGAACCAACTGGTGATACCATATCTGACAACAGACTCTATACTAGCTCTATAAAAGATCAGCATTATGTTTCTACATACACCAAAGAGTCTAAGCCTACGGAGAAAATGAAGGCGCTGGTGTATTTTTGCACACACACTTGTCACATGAGTGTGCCAGCTCATTTCACAATCGATCTGTACTCCTAGATATTTATACGAGGTGACCTGTTTGATGTCATGACCATGAATGGTGATCGTGGTGTGGTCTCCTATGGACCTGGGATCCACCACAATCTCCTCAGTTTTCCTTACATTAATTTGTAAGTGGTGTTCATCACACCATCCTACAAACCTGTCCACTCCAGTTGTATGGCTACTGATGTCACATTCATTTGTGAGTTAATCTCTCAAGAACAGATTCTGCTCTGCGTTGGAATCTGTCGTGAAGGTTCGTCATAACGTGTACGCACTGTGTGGGCGTGGGCGTGCCTTCAGATCAGGAAGCAGGCCGCGCTTTACCCAATCAAATGTAGTGGGCGGGATTTACGTGTCCGCTGATCCTTCCCTACTCGAAACAAGCCGAAACTAATTTAACAATGGCGTCCGCGGAGCAGACAAAACCACGGAAAGATATTCACATTTTAACTTGCTCTTTCATCATAGAAACAAGTGGGCTTATAACCAAAACGATCCATGTTCTCTGGGAGAAGTGGTGTTAGTGTTCCGTGTAGAAATATTGTTAGTGGGAATGAAAACATAGTCGCACCACCCGGAAGTGGAGCGTGAAGGCAGACTAAAACCCCGGTTTCCTTTGCGCACGTGTGCTGCGTCGTCATTGTCCCAGAGCCAACATGAGATAGTACAAACAGCAGAGGGCGCTGTTTTTCATTCTCATTTGGCTTTGGGTTCCCAGATTGCTTGTGAGTAGACTGAGGATAACAGTGTCATCAGAGAACTTAAATACATACTGATTGGGTTGTGAGCTGACACAATCATTTGTGTATAAAGTAAACAAAAGGGACGAGCTAACTGTCCCCTGAGGGGCCCCTGTACTACTCACTGCCTTATCAGAGAGTGCCGAGTTAAATCTCACCTGTTGTGGCCTATTAGATAAAAAGGAAAAATACCACTTAATTAAAAACGGATTCATTCACCTTCAGATCAGCTAATTTACGGAGAAGAATATCTGGACGGATTGTGTTGAAGGCCGAGCTAAAATCAACAAAGAGAAGTCTTGCATATGTTTTTGTGTGCTCTATATGCTTCAATACACAGTGAGCTAGTGTAGAAATCGCATCACTAGTTCCGCGGTTCCTTGCATAGGCAAATTGATGCGGATCTAGTGATCGCTCTGTTTCCTGACGGAGCTCCTCAGTTCTAATTCTCTCCAGGGATTTAACCACATTGGAGGTTAGTGCTACTGGCCTATAATCATTATTTTCTAATGGACAGGGCTTTTTTGGAACTGGAACTATGATCGATTTTTTCCATAGTTCTGGCACCGTGTTGGTGTCGATAGAAACCTCGAAAAGACGATGCCATGCTGGAGTTAATTCCTCCGCACATGTTTTTAGGAGGAATGCACACATTCCATCCGGTCCTGTTGCTTTGTTAGTCTGCAAAGCTTTAAACACCTTAGTAACCGAACCTGCATCAATTATTATTCTATCATCATCACCATCACATGGTAAGGCATTTATTACATCACAGCATTCTTTGACAGTGTCAGTCTCAAAACGCATAAAAAAATAATTTAGCTCATTTGCATTTGCCCTCTCATTCTGAGCAGCCATGGGCTTCCTGGTAGGTTGCATGTTTGTCATCTTCCTGATAGAGTCCCATAGTCTATAACTCCTGCTCTGCAAGCTCTTTATGCTGCGTTCTGGATTCCCTTAGCTGCAGACTAAGTTCACTTTCTGCAGCCTTCATAGCTGCTGTGTCCCCCATCCTGAAGGCTGTCTTCTTTCTCCGAATGCAGTCCTGGATTCCCTTTGTGATATAGGGTTTATTGTTTGGATACTTTGTAAAAGTTTTCTGGGGTATTATTGAATCCACACAGAAGGTGATGTAAGCGGTTATTGTCTCTGTGGCTATGTTGACATCTGCATCGTGAAAGAAGACATCCCAGTCTGTGCATAAAAAGCAGCCCTTCAGCTCCTCCACTGCATCACCAGACCACACATGTATAGTCTTGGTGACTGGTTTGCTAGATTTAAACACAGATCTATATGTGGGGGTGAGATGGACAGCCTTAAGGTCAGAGGTAGCTAGTGGAGCCATAGCTCTGGCTGTATAGGCGTCCTTGATGTTACCAAAGCATTTGTCCAGTATGTTGCTTTTCCTCGTAGCACACTTCACATATTGTTGGAAGCCTGGCAGATATTTCTCCAGAGGGCAGTGGTTTAGGTCACCCAGGACCAGCATAGGTGCGTCAGGCTTATTTTGAAGATGACGGTGTACACAGTCTGCGATCTGGCTAGCTGCACTGGCTGCCCTCGCATCTGGCGGTACATACACAACACATACAAAGATATTAGAAAACTCCCGTGGCAGATAGTATGGTCTCAACGTGATACACAACAGCTCCAAGTCAGGGTTACATATATTGTCTCTGATCGCATAGTTCCGACACCAGCTGTCCTTTACATACACACAGAGACCACCTCCTGTTAGCTTCTCAAAGCTATCCTCTCTATCAGAGCGTATATGTGAGAACCCTTCTACCTGTACAAGACTGTCCGGCATGGCCTTAACAAACCAGGTCTCCGTAAAAACCAATAACCCAGACTCACGGTATTCATAGCTGACTCTCGCTTGTGTGCGTAGGTTGTCCAGTTTATTCCTCAGTGAGCGGGCGTTGCAAAGTAGTATCGGCGGCAGCGGTAGCTTTGTAGCCTTCCTAGTACGTTGCCTGACGCCACCTTTCCTCCCCCTTTTCCTGGCTCTCCCAGCATGGTACGGTGCCTGTCCTGGCGGCCTCAGTAGCTCTCCTGGAACCAAGCTCAGCAGATTCGGCGATGGTCTTCCTTCGTCCTCCTGTAGCTGTAGAAGCTCGGTCCCGCTGTACACTAGTCGGCCCGTGTTGCTGGGTCCGCGAGCTAGGCACTCAGCTATCCAGCCAGACAGCATTAGCCATGCTAGTAGCCATACTAGTTTGCGGTGCAACCGTCTCCATTCCATTCTCCATAAAGATTTCCTATCCATGGTGCACACTTTCCAACCGTGTGATCCCTAGTGTACCAGTCACCACATAAAACAGCACGGAAAACAGCACAAAACGAAACAAATAAGGACATATAACAAGTTGCTGCGGAGCCTGTGTGCCGGTGTCGCCGCAGAGCAGCGCCAGTGGTGTAAAGTATTGTGTTGGAAAGAGAAACGAAAAGAGGGAGTGGGCCGGGAGAAATGAAAAAGTTCACTTCCTGTTGATTTTGCTATTTTTATTTAGAAGAAAACCCGGACTGGATCCGCGGATCCAGATCTGGATCTTCAAATAGTAAAATCAACAGGAAGTTGACATTTTTATATATTAAAAAAAAATGGTACTGGGTTTGGTGTCTGAATCAGCTTTGTTTGTGTTGGTTTATGTGCTAAAAGAGTGACTTTGAGAGCTGTTTCTTTCACCGTACAGACTTTTTTAAATTAGCAATCTCTCTATTCAATGGAGCAATTATTTTTGATTTGTTGTCCACCTTTGGCAAGGTAACTACACAACCCAAACCTCTACCAAGTGGTCTTGCCCTTTAAAGAGTTAAGAACCACTAGCCCCTGGTTCAGTTCCCTTGGTGTTGACATGACACCAGCGGGTGGCTCTCTCTGGTGTGAAGCAACCCAAACCCCACACACACACCCCCACACCCCCCCACACCCCCCCCCCCCACACACACACACACACACACACACACACACACACACACACACACACACACACACACACACACACACACACACACACACACACACACACACCGTAGGCTAAATTTAGGCTCTGGCTGTTGATGCAATGCATTGTGGGTGTGATGATATCTGCCGGTTCATGAGCCACTACTATAACAAAATAAAAAAAATCAGGTCCTGTTGCAGCTTGTTGTCAGAGTTGGACTGGATCCTGCAGCCAGAAACAACTTTCGGCTGTTTTTGGCTGCAAGAACTGAAGTGACCCGTACCGTGTAACATATTTCACGGGCATTGTTGCGGAGTAGTTACAGGGATAGTTCACCCCCATGGAGACTTGAATTCATGGATATTTTTTTGTTTTTTTTCACATTCCTAAGCCAGTAATTTGATGACCGGCAGCGGTTCTGGTAGGAGACGCAACGAGTCTCTTTTGTATCTCCTACCGGAACCGCTGCCTACCGGTCCGCTGGTCATCAAATTATTGGCTTAGGAACGCGACAAAAACAAAACAATATCCATGAATTCAAGTCTCCATGGGGTGACTAATCGATAGAGAAAAAAATACATTTTTTGGGTGAACTATCCCTTTAAAGACATATAGTACGTAACTTAGCCCTGTGTTTACATAACAAAACAATAAATACATATTTTAAGTATCATTTCCCTCTATCCACAAGTGTCCTAGGGCATTGTGGGCATCACTTCCAGTCGATTTGATCAGGTATTGGGGAAATGCCCCCCCCAAATGCCCTGACTGCCCCCCCAAAAGAAAGAAATAAAAAAATTAAAAAAAGAGGCCATTGATTATTGAAAAATAATCACCTGTAACAGACTAAGAGAAACAATATAAAATCATTCACAGACGTGTTCCCGTGTCAAGCCTTGACGCGGGAACTCGTCCGCGTTTGCTATGTCTGTCCGTGCACATACGAATTAAAAGTACCAGAAGGACTTCGGAGTGCTGGCTATTGCTTTCTTACAATGGTTCAGTATGGTCTGATTCCTGTGCTCGTCGGCAGAACTACCGTACCACGTACCACTGTGTGTCAGACTGAGTGTCTAACATACTTCTCCCCATGATATCATGTACATTAAAGCATAACCATCGCCACCCAGAATATAGTCTTGACTCCTATTGCCTCATCAATTACTGATAGATCTAGAATTCCACGACAGTTGTCTTGAAGGTTGTCCGTGTTCACAACCCACTGCAAAGGTTTGCAAACCCACATGCAGTTATTGAATGGGAGCCACTGTCCTTTGTATGGGGGGGTTGAGACCATAGAGTTAAAAATAATAGAGAGGGCACCGGATATCCCCTCCCATCCACTTGCATTGAGTTGCTCACCCAGCGCATGGGCCGGAATCACCCCTTCTTTCGGATTGGAAACGTATTGGAAAATGTGATGGGCGAGGCCTATTTGGGGCTTCTGCGCGTCGCAGAAGCCCCAATGGGCTCGTTCATATACAGTGGCCCCACCTGCAATACCTCAAATAGCCAGCATGTCCATTCCGCTTCAATGCAACCACTGGGTTCTGGGGGCTTGGTTGAGACACACTGGTATAATATGGTCTACTTTAAAAGGTATAGAAAATGCACAAATGGCCCTTGAGAGTGACATTGCATCCATGCAATCATGGGTACATGTCAGTCATGTTTTTAGAGTGGATGGAATGGATGGATGGATGGATCTTTAGGTAACGGTAGATAGGTATCAGTGGTGGAAAAAGTATTCACATTTTTTACTTGAGTAAAAGTATCAATACTGCAATGTAGAACTCTGTTACAAGTAAAAGTCCGGAATTAAAATGTTACCTTTGAAGTACAAAAGTGTTGGTATCAAAATGGACTTAAAGTACCAAAAGTAGAAAGTACTCATTATGCAGAATGTCCCATTTCACAAGTTT
This sequence comes from Gymnoscopelus braueri, assembly GCF_963280865.1. Classification (NCBI taxonomy): domain Eukaryota; kingdom Metazoa; phylum Chordata; class Actinopteri; order Myctophiformes; family Myctophidae; genus Gymnoscopelus; species Gymnoscopelus braueri. Next base: position 2,743,791 of record NC_137614.1, read on the forward strand.
TCAAATGTATAAAAATCCTTTGATCTACAAGCTCATCCTTCGATCTACAAGCTCAATTGTGAGCTTGTAGATCGGCTATTTTTAAATGGCCAAAATGTATATAAGGCTGAAGTGGTTAATGTATGTTTTGTAATAATAATCAAAATCTAATCTAAGTAACTAGTAACTCAAGTTTTCAAATACTTGTAGTGGAGTAAAATAATAATATTTTCTCTGAGTAGTGGAGTAGAAGCAAAAGTACTGAAAACTGGAAATACTCTGGAAATACACCACTGGTGGGTATCAGGTTGATTGATAGACAGAGAGATGGATAGATGAATAGATGGATAGGTCGATGCTGCTCCTCAACATAATTATGCAATGCAGTTCAGTCAAATCCATTGCCAGTCATTTTGATGTTTCTCTGTTCATTATTTTCTTTTCCGCTATTTAGTCAAAACAGCTGACTGAATAAGATCACTCCTAATAGAGAGCAGATGCATCCTCTGGCAGGATAATGAACTCTGAGACTCTCTTCCAGTTTTTGGAAAGTACAGCAACCACAGTACATTTACTCCAACAACTGTACCTATAACTACAATTTGTAGGTAGTGTTACGTCACTTGAGTATTCGAGTATCACGTTGTGCCGCAATGTGCGACGCAACGTGACCTTGTTAGATCTGCTATTTTCGAAAGATTTTGAATTCATTTAGAAAACGTAAAAAAAACTAAAACGTGGTTCATTCTGCATAATGAGTACCCTAACCCTTTAAAGCAGTGCTTTAATGTGTAAATCATTAGGTGCCGGGGCTGATGAATCCGTCACAGAACACAGACAGATACGCACTGCCCAGTATGATTAACACACAGACTACTAGAGAGAGAGAGATGTGCATCTGCATAACGGTACTGTTTATTTACTGACATTAACCCTTAAGACCGGGAACGCATCTGTGTCATTTTTAGATTTATTTGGCTATGTGCCGCGCTATGAGCTTGTATATCTGCTATTGATATATCGATATATATTGATATATCTGCATATCTGCTATTTTGAGCCATAATATGAGCCATAATGATATATCTGATATATCTGATATATCTGTATATCTGCTATGAGCCATAATATGAGCCATAATATCAATGGTTCTCAAACTTTTTCATGTCAAGGACCCCCAAAATGATATGTATTTGGCCGCGGACCCCCATCTCAAAATATTTTGTTCCAGGGACCCCCAGAAGCAAAGATTTGACTTACAAATCTTTGCTTTAAAAATATATATATTCAAAGATTTGCTCAAATGTTCACAATTTTTCAAAAATGGCAGATCTTCAAGTTCATAGTGTGGCACTCGGTGCTTTGAATAGCTAAAGACATCTAAAATGACACAGATGCGTTACCGGTCTTAATGGGTTAAACTTGGGAGGAGAGAGAGAACACACGTTTACCTGATCCCTCATCATGGTGTTTTTTTTTTCTTTCTTTCTTTCTCTCTCTCTCTCTCTCTCTCTCTCTCTCTCTCTCTCTCTCTCTCTCTCTCTCTCTCTCTCTCTCTCTCACACACTATAAAGAAAACATCACATGGATGCACCTGGGACATATCATCAGTGTTGTAGCCTGGGGTCATCGGGTGTTTCGGGTCTCGCAACAACATACACCCTCGCCCAGGTGACCCATGGCCGGGGTTGAGCAAGCCCCGACTTACGTCCCAGTAGCTACCCACGGTCAGTCCTCTTAGGGAAAGACAGGGCCACTCAGTCCGCTTTTCCCCGGAACTACTCTGCCGGGACCGGGGAAGGCTCTGGCACGTGGAGGGACAATAGGCTCTGTGGGTGGCCTCCTGGCTGGGCTCCTCCTTCGTCTCACCAGGTCCAGGACCTGAGCGCTGCACCAGACTCCCCCCGATCCAAAAATGTCCTTCTGGCGTGATGGTTTCTTGGGCCGTGGTGGTACTGCAGGCTCCACTTGCGGCGTTCTTGAATGGCCCTCCTAAAGGCCTCACCGTGGATTTGTTGGGCTTCTTCCACGGAAGACACAGCTAGGCTGGGGCGCCAACCCATACTGCTCCCGGGATGCCGTCTACATTCCGGCTGTCACTCGTCTCTCCGGTGGTCACACACATGAACAAGGATATTTCCACATCCTCTACTACTTTGACATGAGGGGGAGGTGGAGCCTGTGCATTATTTGCGGAGTCCTCTTCAAGGAATCAGATCTTCCGGCTCACAGGGCGCAACCATTAAAGTTGTTTCTTTTTCTAACAGACAATAATAGTGAAATTGAGGCGATTTACGAACATAACTCGGTTTCATTTTTTCATCCATGGTCCTTTTCCATTACATGAGGGGACATTGAGAGGAAAATGTGAAAGTTTATTTAATTATAAAGACTTCATTCATTGCCAGGTATTACTTAATTAATTCATCCGCCACTGCCAGTATAGTTTTACCTTATTTTGAGTCTTTTTGACGATCTATAGAAAATAAATTTCAACCCGGATGTAAACAAACAATGTCCTGGTGGAAGGACGAGTCTCTTCTTTCGACGGCGATCGCCTGTTCTGTAGTTATCGGCAGTTGAATATGGCTTGTTTTCACCAAAAACGCAATCTGGGAAAATAAATCTGAGATATATATTTTTTATAAATCTGATAACATTGTAGCGGACCAGGTGATTTATTTTTTAATGATGTCATTTCCGGGTGAGTCCTTCTCTGGAAGTCAAGGCATCATTCATAGGTTGGCGAAGAGCGCCCTCTAGCGTAATCACTAAAAAAACACATGAGGACGTAACATTACGTAATTCGCAGTGAACCATTGGATTTGAGATGATGTAATATTACGTCCTTTGCAGTCAATGTGTTAATAAATAGCCTAAAATAAAAACGTGTTGTATTGTATGTGCATTGTATGCACCTTCTAGATTTCCAGCAGGCAGGCACAAATTAAGCCCTGCCTTTAAGCACATGGTTTAATACTGTATATTTGTATTTTTTGGGCATTGCTACTTTTACTTAACCCATTCCATCCGGGAACGCATACTGTGTCATTTTAGATCTGTTTTAGCCATACACATTATTACATAACACCGAGTGCCGCACTACGACCTTGTAGATCTGCTATTCTTTTTGAAAAATGTTGAGAATTTGTGCAAATCTTTGAATATTCAGAATATGTTTTTTAAAGCGAAATGTTTTAACTCAAATCTTTTCTTCTGGCGATTCTACAAATGTCTTCTAAATCCTTAAAAAAGTATGTTTCTATAATCAGTGGCTCTCAAACGTGTCAAGGACCCCCAAAATGATATGTATTTGGCCGCCGACCCCCATCTCAAAATGTTTTGTTCCAGGGACCCCCAGGCGCAAAGATTTGAGTAAAAAAAATCGCTTTAAAAACTATATATGTTCAAGGATTTGCACAAAATGTTCAAGATTTTTCAAAAATAGCAGATCTACAAGCTCATAGCGCGGCACTCGGTGCCGCGCTACGAGCTTGTAGATCTGCTATTTTTGAATAGCCAAAGCATTAAATAGTGGTTGAAGTGGTCACACAGATGCGTTCCTGGCCTTAATGGATTAGGTAGAAACTCTTCCTCCGCTTCCATGTTATAAAAATCTAATCAGTGGATGGCAGTGAAAGTTGCTGAGCACATGGATGTTCCCTGGAGGACAAGGCTCTGCCGGTGACCCCGGTCATCCTCTCTCTGCAGCATCACACCCCCACACGCCGCGCAGCTTGTTAAGAGCCTTTGTGTCAGAGCAGCACATATAGAAATAATCATCTGAATAACTTGATATCTTAAACTCATTATTCTCGCCTCCCTGAAGCTGCAGTGCAGCAGGACACTTGACTCGCTTTTACCGGTGTAGGAGGAGGAGGGGCTAGCGGTCCGTAACGGGGTCTGTCTGTCTGTCTGACGGTGTGTCTGTCTGTATGTGTGTCTGTGTTTGTCCTGTTCTGATGTCGCAAAAACCACTGAACTGCATTTCTTGTGCACACCGCCATGGTCACCTTAGGTCCTTCATGCATTTTTTGTTCATCATATTTTGTATATTTCTTTAACTCATACCTGAGGCCGATTCAGGTATAACGCTAAAA
>NC_137614.1:2752869-2855369 GCF_963280865.1 Gymnoscopelus braueri
TTCTAAATCCTAACAGTTTTCTGAAAATGTTTCTATAATCAGTGGTTCACAAACGTTTTCATGTCAAGGGCCCCCAAAATTATATGTACTGTAAGACCCCACCCCCCCCCCCCCCACCCCCCGAAAATGTTCGCTTTAAAAAACATAATTATATATTCAATGATTTGCACACGTTTTCACGATAAAAAAAAGCAGCTCTACAAGCTCATAGCGCGGCACTCGGTGCTATGACGGTGCTATGAGCGCTATGAGCTTGTAGATCTGCTATTTAGTTAGACACAGATGCGTTCCGGGTTGAAATGGGTTAATGTGGAATGTGTTCCCTGCGTCATTAGAACAGTCAGCACTTTATCCATTCTCATCCTCCACAAGGAGACACATGAAAGAAAAACCACAGCAGTGAGGAAGAACAGCAGTGTGTGTGTGTGTGTGTGTGTGTGTGTGTGTGTGTGTGTGTGTGTGTGTGTGTGTGTGTGTGTGTGTGTGTGTGTGTGTGTGTGTGTGTGTGTGTGTGTGTGTGTGTGTGTGTGTGCGTGCGTGCGTGCGTGCGTGCGTGTGTGTGTTGATTTTGACACCAAAATTAGATTTAGTTTTTGTCCTATTTTAGTCATCTGAAATGTTTTAGTTTTTGTCTAGTTTTAGTCGACTAAATCTACAGTTGATTTGGTTGACTAAAATGTATTTAGGCGGTGCCTTGATGGCGTCGTAATGGCTGATTTTACACTTGGTTGCATACTGAAAATAGCCGATCTACAAGCTCACAAAGCGTCGCAGTGCGACGCTTTTTGAGCCCACCAGAGCCCATCAGAGCCCACCACACGAGCGCAACCAAACATAAAATAACTTGTCTTTTAGTTCTTCTACTGGATCTCTTCTCCACTAGATCCCTCACTAACATTTTAGTCTAGTTTTTATTTGTTGACAAAATTGTCAATTTATTTAGTCTCAGTTTTAGTCATCATAGCTTAGTTTATATTTAGTTTTTATTTAGTTTTCGTCAGTGAAAAAAGGTAGTCGACAAACATTTTTTTGTCATAGTTTTAGTCGAAGAAATCAACACTGGTGTGTGTAAGTGTGTGTGTACAGTACATGTGAGCAGCAAATGTCCCTACAAGTATAGTAGATACTAGAATTTGAGAAATAGACATTGTGACAAAAGTTTTCCTCATCCTCAAAGGGAAATAAATGGTCATTTTATGGTTTGAAAATATTTTTTTAGAGTTAGGAAAAGATCAGGGAAAAGAGTCGGGGTTGAAAATAGGTTGGGGATTAGGATTAGACATTTAGAGGTTAGCTTTAGGGGTTAGTTATGCACATTTATACTTGGCTGCACATGCACCAGTGCCGTGCACAGTGCACCAAAAAAAGGACCATCTATTAATAAGTTCACAGCTTATTTATTTACTTTTTAAATGGCAACATTCTTTAAAAAATGGCATTCATGAAATTGCTTTCCTAAATGTTGATTTCCAAACACGTGTAGCAATACGCGGGTGTGCGTGTGTGCGTGTGCGCGTACTCAAGTGTTTTACTTAAGTAAAAGTATCAATACTGCAATGTCGAAACACTCTGCTACAGATAAAAGTCCAGAAATCAAACTTTACTTGAGTAAAAGTACAAAAGTATTGGTATAAAAATGTACTTAAAGTACCAAAAGTAGAAAGCACTCATTAAGCAGAATGTCCCATTTCACAAGTTTTCAAATGTACGAAATGTATAAAAATATTTAGTCTCAGTTTTAGTCATATTTAGTCATCAGTTTTTATTTCGTTTTCGTCAGTGAAAAAAGGTAGTCAACGAAAGTTTTTCGTCACAGTTTTAGTCGACAAAATCAACACTGATATTGAGCACACACCACCAGTGGTGGAAAATATGCTTTTGTGGTTCTCTTTACTTTACTATTTCTTTTTCATACTTTACACTTCTACTCGCACATCTCATATTGTCGGCTGTATTGTACTTTTTACTCCACAGAAATGATGTGACCGCTCCAGTTAGTTTGCCCTTGGTTGCCTTGTAGGTCATCGCCAGTGGTGTGTACTGGGTGTAGGCAGTGGTGTAAAATAACTAAGTACATTTACTCAAGTACTGTACTTAAGCACAATTTTGAGGTCTTTTTTACTTTACTTTTACTTCTACGCCACTACATCTCAGAGGCAAATATTGTACAATTATCACTACAATTATTTGAAAACTTAAGTTACTAGTTACTTTCTAGACACTTTCTACACAGCTTAGGAATGATCCTTCGTCACTCAGAGAAGCAGTAGACGGCTGTGATGTCATTCCAAAAAAAACGGACTTCCGTCCGCCCCAACTTTAGGATTTTTAGAAAACACTTCAAACTCAGTTATTTTTTTTGTGATGAAAACCACCCATTTTCAACGGGTCATAGCTCCAAAATGGCCGATCGCGGTTGGAATATTATTGTTCCAGTGGATACACGGATCCCTCCCCCAACCCACAGAGACGTTTTTTTTTCGTACACAACGTGGCTTTCTCTGTGTTTCAAAGATCGTCTATTTAAGGTAATTACGCTGGCAAGGGGATACAAAAAAAAAAGTTTAATATCTTGGCGGGTAATGTGTTAACTCATTCTATGCCAAGAACGTGTTTGACGTGTTTTTTTCCAAAGCCCACACCGCGATTGACGTGTTTTGGTATTTTTAGTGGTTTTCCACTAGATGGCGCTGGCCTGTGAGTCACCATTGGACGTCATGGCTAGCCTGGTAAAGCCCCTCCCTCCGGAAAATCTCATTTCCATTTGATTTCAGGAAGGAGTCTGGCATGAGGGCTGGTTTGGCTTTTTGCCGTCGTCCACCAAGTAGACGAGCCTATCAGCGTCCTTAGCCTGGTAAAGCCCTTCCTCGCTCGTCGTTCTGTGAGTGACAGCGAAAGTTGGCCAATCAGGTGGCGAGTTTGAGTGAACCCGAATGGATCCGAGTGCAGCCGACCAAAATGGAACGGCAGCCATTGTTTTCTGTGCGTTGTTTTTACTTTCGGTTTTAAAGCTCTCAAACTTCTTTTTTGAGGCACGGAATTTACTTTTAAGATATCGTTTGGATAGAATTTACTTCATGTGTAAATGTACAATATCAGTTTGGTACACACTAAACTAACAATTTGATTCAGTGGTGTATACAGAAATTACAATAATGTGAAAACAATTAATATTAGTGATTCAGCTTTGTATCTGCAAAATATAACAATGGCAATAGTAATGTTTGAACTGATTTGAAAATGTCTGCAGTGTTGTGTGTACAATATATAGCTAAAGTAACTTGGCTCACAGTACTTTAAATTATGCCAACTATTTTCATTGAATATCTATCTAGCTATCTAATGACATTGCTGCATGTGTCCAAGAGATATATTTGTCCTCTAGAGTGTGAGTCCACGGCGCACACAGTCGTACTGCCATTGTAGCTCCCCAGCAGGTGAGACAAAATATTTCTTAAAAGTGTCTCGAATATCAAAAGCCTCATCAGATGCCCGGTTGCCCCTTGGCCTCTGGAGATCCTGCAGAGCCGCGCTGCCCTCACCATCATCAAAGCGGTCATCCTAGCTGGCCACCCCTGGGCGCAGGTAGTTGCATAACACGCAGGTTGCTTTGATGATGCTGTCTACCAGGTCAGGGTTCAACTCAAATGGCCTTTTGTATCTCTGAGTCAGGATGCCAAACACATTTTCAGAGATGCAACGCGCTCTTGACAGGCGGAGGTTGAAGATGCGCTTGTCCTCATCAAGGCGCTTTCCACCGTAGGGTCGGAGCAGGCATACTGTATATCTTCATTGGAAAAGCCTCGTCTGCCACGATGACGTGTTTGACCCTCCCCAGTTCAGGTGCAGAAGGTAGTTCCAATGGGGGTGGGACACCCAATGTTCCACGCCGGAGGCCCTGTCCCAGGGCAGAATCAGCGAGTATGCCGCCGTCGCTGTTCCCACCATAGCTCCCCACGTCGATGGCAAGGAAGCAGTAGTCGGCATCCACTAAGGCCAGGAGGACAATGGAAAAAGTGTGTTTATAATTGTAAAAAAGGGGACCTGTGTAAGCAGGGCCCTCAATTCTAACATGTTTCCCATCGAGGGCTCCAATGGAAGTTCCATCTTTCATTGAACCCCCTGGCCATGTGCTGAAAGATCTCCTGTGTTGGTGGTGGCATGTGTTGGTCCTTGAGCTGCAGCCATATTTGGTCACAAGTCTCCCTCACTATCTTTCCCACTGTGAAGATGTCCATCATGTAGCTGTTGGTAATAGGCTCTATGCACAGCAGCCATTTTGGAGAGAAATTGGGTCTCTTCTTACTTCCTTCACAGGTGTTACCAATGATAATGAAGGCTCTGTTCCATTCTGGTCAAACACAGTGAGTGTGCTGATATTGTGCATGTTGGCTCACTAGAAACACTAGTGGGTCTCAAAGTGTGGTTCAGGGACCCTCATGGTTCCTTGAGGGGGTGTAACTCTGAGAGTGTACAAATGGAACCAAATGGACCCTCCCGGGTCCATTTGGTTCCATTTGTAAACTCTCAGAGCTATGGGGGTCCTTAAAATTAAAAAGTTTGAGAACCACTGTGTTACACTAAATGGAACAGATCCTTCATTAGTATCATTGGTAGTCTCGCGTAGCCAGACAACTATTCCACAATCTCTGAATGCTATATAGAGTCTGGAACTACAACTCCCAAAATCCGAGAGAGGAAGCTGGCACTTCCGTTCACGAAAATATATTTCAAAATATCTTTACATTTTATTATTTTATTTCTATTTCTGCTAAGCAGCAAGCTAAATATACTTAGATGATTTGTATTTATATTAGGATAAATTTGCGCGACTGTAAAGACGAAACGGAAGTGGGGAGGAGGCTTCATATCCGGTTTATATTCTAATCATGATCAGAGCTTCCGAGTCCCAGACTGTATGACCGGAAACATTTGAAAATTGTGGGAGGCAACAGTCTGGCCACGCGAGACTATATCATTAGTAACACCTGTGAAGGAAGCAAGGAAGGGGCCCAATTTCTGTCCAATATGGCTGCTGTGCATAAAGGATATGGTGGTGAAGGAGTCCCCAGTGCTTAGATATCTGAAATCATGCAAATGTTGTTATAACACAGGGGTAGTCAACAGGGGGTCCTCAGAATTACTACAGGGGGACACCAAATATTTATGTGAGGATTTTAACCACTTGAAAGATAAAAAAAAACTAAATCAAATAGAAAATCAAATCTGTTAATAGGCCAGCTGGGCTGGCCATTTGCCATTTTACCCAGTTGCCCAGGTTTATCTCTCAGCTAAGGGGTCCATGGCCTGAAAAACGTTGAAGACCCCTGTTATAAAACATGAATGTTACTGTATATGTTTTCAACAAGCTTTATAAATTGATGTCAAGAAGTTGTAAACGGCTTGCGCACATTATGCAATGAGAGAGCTCAGCCATTATGCATGACTGGGTCTACTGGGGTGTTGGTGACAGCAGTGGTGTAAAGTAACTAAGTACTTTTACTCAAGTAGCCTACTGTACTTGAGTACCATTTTGAGTTTTCATTTCTACTTTCTTCAGTATTTACAATTTTCAATGCTTTTACCTCTACCCCACTGCATCTCAGAGGGATATATTGTTCTATTCTACAATGATATGAAAACTTTAGTTACTAATTACTTTGTAGATTTTGATACAAAACACTCTAACCACATCAGCCCTATATTTCGGCCATTTGAAAATAGCAGATCTACAAGCATATAGCAGATCTACAAGCTCAGCTTGTAGATCGGCTATTTTCAAAATATTTTTAAATACATTTTGAACCTGTGAAATGGGACATTCTGCACAATGAGTACTTTTACTTTTGGTACTTTAAGTATATGTTGACGATACTTTTGTACTTTTTTTACTCAAGTACATTTTGAATATGGGACTTCTACTTGTAACAGAGTATAGCTACATTACAGTATTGATACTTTTACTAAGTAAAACATGCGAGTACTTCTTCCATCACTGGGTGACAGCTAATGATAGCGCAGGATAGCCTACTATCAGTTTTTTGGTAGAAATATGTGATAAACTGACTGATCACAGGACAGCAATGAACAATAATCTATGTTTTAAGCTGTAGTGTATCCTGAAGTGAATAGCCTATCTGCAGTGTGTGTGTGTGTGTGTGTCTGTGTGTGTGTGTGTGTGTGTGTGTGTGTGTGTGTGTGTGTGTGTGTGTGTGTGTGTGTGTGTGTGTGTGTGTGTGTGTGTGTGTGTGCGTGCGTGCGTGCGTGCGTGCTTGCGTGTGTGTGTGCGTGAGTGCGCACGTGTCCCTACCGTAGACATACTGCCAGCCGCTGTTCAGCATCAATTGGCTCACGGAAGTTTGTGGTGGCCATTTTAATATGTGGCTCCAGCGTTGCTAGCAAAGCATCAAACTCACCCACTGACATCCTAAAAGCAACTCTGAAACGGTCGGGATAATGCCGCAGCTTCTTGTACAAAGTGTGAAACTCTCCTTCCTGTTTACGAAATGTCAGGATAGGATGAACCAATATTCTCTTTTCCTTTTTCTTTTTTCACAAGTGGCAGGACCACAAAATCATATTCACTGCTTGACCTTTTTTTTCTTTTCGTTTTGCGAAACGAATATAAATAAAACGCATCGGACTCAGTGTGCAAGGATGTTGTGCGTGATGTTTTTTTTTTGGCGGATTTCGGATTAATAAAACGCACCGAAAAAAACGCACCAGTGTGCAAGGACCTGGGTCTCGTTATTGATCACAAACATCAGTCAAAAGGTGATAATTTGGTGCATGTTCCAAACAAGAAGCATTTTTACTAATGATTCCACTGTAAAATAGAGGAGAGCATTATGGACTGTGCTCAAGTCATTTGTGGTTTATTAACCTGTAACATCGAGCCAACGTTTTTTGGTTTATTATTGTCTCCGCCAGCCAGGCCGAAAGGCATGGCGAGAGAGTATGTTTTCGCCCCTGTCCGTCCGTCCGTGTGTCCGTGTGTCCGTGTGTCCTGTCTGTGTGTTAGCACCAAATCTCCGGCACCGTTGGCCCGGTCGCTGCGAAACTGTGCACACACACTCCCTGGATGCCAATTCAGAACCTCTGCCTCAAATTTTTCACATGGGCCTGTTATAGCGCCACCAGGAGGCCGATTTGTGCAAAACCCATTTTTTCCCATTACTCCTACAGTTTTTAACCAAACCTCATGCAAATCGGTACACAGTATCTCTATAGTCATGTGATCAACCCTGATCTGTCCGATTTCCCATATTCCATCCTCATTGGCTAAGGTTACCATCCAAAGTTTGCAGGATTGGTCCGTTTTGAACAAACTGCCTCAAATCATGAACGCAGCTTGCCATTTCCATAAAATTGCACACGCACATTCCCACTAGGCCGAGGAAGAAATGGCACTTAAAACTTTTCACATCAGCCTCATGGTGGCGCTATAACAGGCCGATTTGCATTTTTAACTATAACTGCACCGATCTGCGTGAAACTTTGCACGCCTACTTCCTAGAGGCCAAGGAAAAACATCTGCACTGCATTTTTCACATCTGCTTTTTACAGCGCCACCAGGAGGCCGACTTATGTCAAATACATTTTTGGATATTAATCCTTCAGATTTTATCCAAATCGGTACACAGTATCTCTATAGTCATGTGATCAAGACGCATCTGTCCGATATTTCATATTCCATCCTGATTGACTAAGGTTGACTTCCAAAGTTTGCAGGATTGGTCCGTTTTGAACAAAATGTCTGAAATCATGAACGCGGCGTGCGATTTCCGTGAAAATTTGCACGCACATTCCCACTAGGCCGAGGAAGAAATGCCACCCTTTTCACATTGGCCTATTATAGCGCCACCAGGAGGCCACAATAACTTACCTGACCTGGCGGAGACCTGTGCTCCGAGGAGCACTTTTTCTAGTTATTATTATTTTTCTCTTCCTGTTGGTAGTCATGGCTGCCAGTTCCAACCTGATGTTGTGAGGGAGTTCAGACTGCTCCAGACCGTACTGAATGACTGCTAGCTTGCATAACGTCTTCAGACTAGGACTCAAGTCTAGGATGATCAGGTCATCAGAGGATGCTCCATGACGTTTGTATCCTCCACAGAGGATGATACGATCTCCCACCATGCAACAACACATCCTACACATTGGACCCGGTCCTTTCCCCTTTGGCTCAACCATCTTCCAGGAGAAGGTCTCTGGATTGTATTTCCACAGATCACTGAAGGTAGACATAAGGGCCCTCATTTATCAACGGAGCGTATAAACCAGCTTATATTTGTCCATATATTCGGCCGTACACCAACGTCGAAGTCACATTTATCAACGAATCCTACACAGCCAATCCTGGCGTACATCAGGTCGGAGCTTTGATAAATCTGAAAACGAGCGTCATTTAAATAACACGCCCTTAAATATTCTCAAACGCCCAGATTTTACGACATGAAGAAGAACCAGAATACGACCAAAGACATCAAAAGCCAATAAGAAAGCGTTTCCCCCGATCGCCTCGACGCACACGCCCCTCTCTCTCACACACACACACACACACACACACACACACACACACACACACACACACTCACACACACACACACACACACACACACACACACACACACACACACACACACACACACACACACACGACCGCCCAGCTGTGTTTTTCATGTAATCCGTACCGTAGCGGTACAATTTTTGTCACGTAGGCTTGTAGCCTACATGAATGACATATTATGATACCAATCACATCGCCATGAATGGAATACGTTTGTATATTAATTTATTTAACCCTTACCGAGCAGTGCACAAGCAGTCATGTACGATATTCCCCGTGAGACTCGGACGGCCGGCAATGATTCCGTGCCGCCACGTTAATAAGAGATTGGAGCGTCGGGTCTATATCCTTAACCCAGCCAGGTTGTAGTCTTCAAAACTCTCTATGACATAACTCCATAACATAGGACAAGCTACTGTAAGTTTGTACACCTCACTGTCCATGAAAAGATCGTCGGGAGTCCCGAAAATGCGCTCGAAAATGCGCTCGCAGAAGCGCTGTATATTTTGAAAATAGCAGATCTACAAGCTCACAACGCGTCGCGATGCGACCCGTTTTTGAGCTTGCAGATCTGCTATTTTAAAATAGCCAATGCAACTGAATGACTGTTAAAGCAGTTTGTTTAAATTACTTTATAAAATGTTATATTTTATATCTGACTGACTGTAGCATTTTTCTGAAAGAAGCTGTGCAGAAGGTGTGTTTAGCCAGAAGTTGGTCTCTGTGTCAAACACTCTGATGTCGTAGCAGTGGTCCCTCTGGTCCAACGGCTCCCCTCTGCCCCCAAATACAAACATCTGTGTCCCGATGATAGTGGCAGAGTGATAATATGAAGCAGGTGGTGGAGTTCCTCTGGTGTTAATGAAAGACCAGACCATTGTGGTGGTGTCCAACTTGTAGGTATCATTTGTGGATCTCTTCAGCTCCTTGTATCCTCCATGGGTATACATGACCTTCCCAAAAACACAGGCTGAGTGGTAGCTCCTCCCCTCTGGAACAGTCCCAGACACCTCGGGTTTGAACCATCTGTGGGCGTTGACATCAAATGCATAAAGCACGTTGCAGTAAGGATGCCGCCCACCCCAGATGTAGACGATATAATCTATCAGTACAGCTGTGTGGCCATGGCGGCCGGAGGGAACATCAAGGTGACGTTCTCCTCTTCCAGTTGTCACCGCAGGCAATTTCATCCAGCGTAAAGACACTGTGTTGAAAACGTTGATACCAATCTTAGGTGAGAATCCTGATGCTCCAAAGCAGTACAACTTCTGCTCCACAGCAGCACGACTATATTGTCTTTTTCCTCCACTCGGATGCACCGTCCAGCAGAACATTTCGATAGTTCACATTATCGCTTATTATTGGTTCAGTGGCACGGATGTCACGCAAAGTTTGACAAATCCACAATGACGATGGCTTGGAGCCAATGAAGGAAGCTGTGACTGTTGATAGAGCAGGTGGATTCGTTCGTAAAAGTTGCTGAATGACATTTTGTTTAGTTAACATTTCATTTTAAAGGACATGGTTGTAATGATGACATTGTGATGTCGTTAAATGATGATGTCATTACATAGAATACCCAATGACGTTACTCCAACTGACTGTCATCTGTCAGCACGTCGTTAAACACATTAACCCTGATGTATCTATTATGGACATGTCATTATAGACAGAAATAAAATAATAATTTTCCCAACAATTCTAAACTATCAGATGAGTCAACAATGATGTGTTGTCAGCATGTAGATCGGCTATCTCTGCTATTTTTGCCAGACCCAGGGGGTCGGCCTACATGAGGCTTTGTCGGTCGGTCTGTCCCTCTTTTCCTACCTGTCCCTCTTTTCCTACCTGTCCCTCTTTTCTTACCTGTCCCTCTTTTCCTACCTGTCCCTCTTTTTGATTGGCCAAGCTTCTCGTGACACGTAGTGCTCCGATCTTCAGATTTCAACCACTAGGGGTCAAGGGAACCAGGAGACCTGGTACTGCCAGACCCCTAGTGGTTGAAATCTGAATGGCCGTACTTCGCATGACGTGTGTGCAGAGGAAAAGAGGGACAGGACAGGAAAAGAGGGACAGACCGACCGACCGACCGACCAAGCCTCATGTAGGCCGACCCCTTGGGTCTGGCAAATATATATATTTTTGCCAGACCCAGGGGGTCAGGCCTACATGTGGCTTTGTCGGTCCCCTTTTGCTATCGTTTTCGTCCATATATGGACGAAAACGTTTTCTTACATGTCCCTCTTTTTGATTGGCCAAGCTTAGCGTGACGTAGTTTAGAAACCATTCGTTTTCCGGCCATTCAGATTTCGACCATTAGGGGTCTGGCAGTACCAGGTCCCCTGGTTCCCTTGTTTTTTTAACAACACAAATCTTGTATGGGGGTCCCTGGCATCATATATGTTCAGATGGGAGTCTGCGACTCTGCGGACAAATACATAGTAATCTGGGGGTCCTTCACATGAAAACATGTGGGAACCACTGGTTTAAAAATCATTAGAAAGCAAGCCTAATTAAGCAACTACACAAAAAAGGCCCACATTTCTTCTTATAAACAGTCAAGCAGACATGGCAACACTGGTAATAACTCATTGATATGGGGCTCCCCTACTCCCCTACCAGGCCACGCCCACAGTGACCATGGCCAGGAATAAGGTGAATACTTTTTTTTTTTTTTTATCACCCTAGTAAACATTTTCATAAATATTTTGTTTTCAATTGCTAGTATAAAGTATTTCTTTTTCAATTGATTAGTCACCCCATGGAGACTTAAATTCATGGATATCTTTTTGTTTTTGTCGCATTCCTAAGCCAATAATTTGATGACCAGCGGACCGGTAGGCTGCGGTTCCGATAGGAGACACAAAGGAGACTCTTTGTGTCTCCTACTGGAACCGCCGCCGGTCATCAAATTATTGGCTTAGCTATGTGGTCTGGTGGCGCTATAACAGGCCCATGTGAAAAAATGAGGGGCAGAGGTCCTGAATTGGCATCCAGGGAGTATGTGTGCACAGTTTCGCAGCGACCGGGCCAACGGTGCCGGAGATTAGCTGCTAAAGGACGGACAGGACACACAGACGGACACACGGACGGACACACGGGCAGATGGACGGACAGGGTGCAAAACATACTCTCTCGACTTGCTTTTCGGCCTGGCGGAGACAATAATAAAAATAAAGAAGCACAAAGCTTGGTCTGTTGCCCTAGGTCATTAAAAAGCTACCAAATCACTTTAAAATGTGCCATAAATGGATTATGTGTATGGTAATTAATACAAATATATGTGCTAAAGTACAAGCTCATGTGGATTAACCGTAAGCAGATGCATATTTCTGCAATTTATCGGCAGCCATATTGGAAAATATGCCGCCATATGGGAACCTATAATGTTATGTTTTTCTCTTGTATCAACATGAGGGGGAAATCAAAGATGTACAGCTCCAGCAAAGTGATATAGTCCAAAACATAGGGCCAGTTGCAGCCATTATGAAAACTGGCGGCCATCTTGAAAAATGTAGGAATTCTGCGTGGTTTATTATCACTTAGGGTCATAATATTAAGGTCATCTGTGCCAAATGTCCCCCTGACCCTCTACATTTATGGAAAGATGTTTGTTCAGCTCTGTGCACTGCGGGGGTCGGTAGCGGCATAGTGCACATTCACACATCGACAGGGGGGTACATTGTCTTGTTCAAGGACACTTTGACACATAGCAAAACCATTAAAAATAAATAAGTCTGCAACCTCTAAATATTATATATATATATTATATAATTATATATATGTATACTGCTCAAAGAAATGTAGGGAGCACTTTGATCCCTTAATTATTTGAGTTTTTATGAATTGTGCACATACTGCTGACAAAAACTGCTCGAAATAATTAAGGGATCAAAGTGTTCCCTTAATTAGTATATATATATATATATATATATACATATGTATATATATATATATATATATGTATATATATATATATATACAGACCCTCCAGAAAAACGCGGGCAAAAATCATTGATTGTGCCGGCTAAAACTCTTGATTAGGCGGGCTAAAATCCTTGATTTTGCGATGAAATATGCAGGGTTTTTCTCAATTTTATGCGGTGAAATTGCGGGAAGTTGCAAAATATGTGGAAAGTTGTGAAATATGCGGAAATATACTAAATATGCGATATGCGGAAAGTTTCGAAAAATGCGAAATATGTGAAAAGTTGCATAATATGCGGAAATATGTGAAGCGCATATTATGCGATGCGCATATGCGACGCGGCCTTTTGGAAAAAACGTTACCCCCGCATAATTATGCACCATTTTTTTTCCTCCACAGTCTGCAGACAGTAGAGTACTAAAGTCCTGCCATCACTCATGCTACACTTGGGTGACGGAACTATTTTTTCTATTGAACGTCCCATAGGGAAACCGCGTTCCAAAAATAAACAAATCAGCCCTGCGATTCTGTCAGGTATGTGACTGCGGGGTTTATTTGTTTACTTTTGGAACACAATTACAAGATCCGATCTAAGATGACCCTATGACCATATGACCCTTTTCAATGAAAAACATAACTGAGACCCAGGGGGATAGCGGCCTCTAGCAGCAGTGATGTCAGACTTCGGTCCTCTATTGAGAAATAACAGATCGCAGGATGAGATGATTGACCAATCAGAATCAAGGATTCAACCAAGCTATATAGTAAGATAGATTAGTTGGTAGGCACGTTCTTCATTTTAAGCATGTGTATTGCAAAATATCAATTCTTCAATGTCGTTTATATAACTATCTCATACATATAACTATCTCATACATATTGTCGACTTCAACCATCAGTTAGTGGTTGGTCCAGCATTTAGGGATCTGCCGAAAGGAGAGCTCAGCCATGGGGGAAGGAGGGGGATGGACAGTGATGCACAGTGAGGGGATGGAGACGGTGGCGATTCTTCTGTCTCGGGCAGATACGTCACACTCCCTACTCTAACAACTATCACAAATTCCTCATCATCCCATTCTGTCTCTGCTTCATCAGGCTGTTCATTCACAAATGCCTCTTCTTCCTCATTTGATTTGATATCCTCATCAATGATGAGGATATCAGATGATGAGTCTTCATCAGGCTGTTCATTTTCTATTCTTGCCTAGCTCACAAATGCCTCTTCATCATTCAATTCGATCTCTGCTTCATCAGGCTGTTCATTTTCTATTCTTGCCTGGGTCACAAATGCCTCTTCTTCCTCATTCCATCTATCCTCATCAATGATGAGGATATCTGATGATGAGTCATCATCTGACTGTTCAATTTCTATTACCGGCCGGGTCAGAGGCTGCTGACATCTGCCAACGTCGTCGTTCTCTGGCCGTGGCTTACGGCTGACCTGTTCGTTCACTGGAGCCCTCCTCTTTTTCACCTGTGCCTCGTCATGCTTTCCCACGGCTTCACTGTCTTCTACTTGTATCTTGCCTTGTACCACCTTCCCCGTACTAGCGCATGGCTCTCGTTCAGAGCCTGAGGCCCCCGAAGGTCTGCTCTCCTCCTCCTCCTCATCCTGCCATTTCCTTTTCCCCCCGGATTCAGGGCATGCGTCGGAATAAGGTAAGGAGAAATCACCTGCCCTGGGTTGGGGGTTATCACTGGGAGTCAGAGGCTGCTGACATCTGCTAACGTCGTCGTTCTCTGGCCGTGGCTTATGGCTGACCTGTTCATTCACTGGAGCCCTCCTCTTTTTAACCTGTGCCTTGTCACGCTTTCTCGCAGCTTTGCTGTCTTCTACTTGTGTCTTACTACGTACCACCTTCCCCGTACTAGCGCATGGCTCTCGTTCAGAGCCTGAGCCCCCCAAAGGTCTGCTCTCCTCCTCATCCTTCCATTTTCTTTTCCACCCGGGTTTAGAGCACACGTTCGAATAAGGTTTAAAGATATCACCAGGCCTGGATTGGGGGTCATCATTGGGGGTCAAGGCATGTACAGGGGAAACGGTTTGAACGGGGCCAAGCCTACCAACAACGCACTTGTGTATCTTCAGGTGACCTGACTGCTTGAAACACTTGTCACACTGCTTACACTGGAAGGGTTTTTCTCCAGTGCGGATATGCTGGTGTTGCTTTAGGATACTTAAGTAATTAAAACTCTTGTTACACTGTTGACAATGAAAGCGTTTTTCTCCACTGTGCCCACGCTCCTGTGTCTTCAGGTCACCTAACTGACTGAAACTGTCATCACACTGTTTACTCTTGAGAGGGTTTCCTCTAGGGTGGAGACACTCTTTTCCAGTGGGAACACGCTGGTGAGTCTTCAGATCAGCTGACTGAATGAAACTCTCATCACACTGAGTACAGTGGAATGACGTGTCTCCGTCATTGAGACGCTGGTTTCTGCTCACATTATGTAACTCCTTGAAACTCTGATTGCTTGACCGATAGAAACTCTTATTACACAGTTTACAGATGTGGGTTTTCTTTCCTTTTACGCAAGTCAGCTGATGTGTCTTTACTTCTGGTTGAGTCAAAGCCTTGGTGAACGGTTGATGAATGTGAGGTATTGATTCGTCTGGTTTTCCCTGTTTCTGGCTGGTTACAGGGCTCTTGATTTGCTGGCGGGCTGCTGAGATATGTCCATCCTGATTCGATCTTGAGATCTGGATTTGTCTAGATTTTTCTGGTTTTTCATATTTCTGGCTGGTTACAGGGCTCTTTTGCTGGCTGGCTGCTGAGATATGTCCATTCCTCAACATCTCAATGTAGCAGTCATTGTGGTTAATTTTCAAGTGCTTATGGAGATACTTTTGAGATGTGAAAGAATATGAACACTCAGAACAAGAGAAGCTCTGAGTCTGGGAGGATTGGGACTTTGCTTCTTGCAGGAGCGGCAATTTATCGTCAAAGCTTCCTTCTGGTTGTTTCCAACTGGCTACAGAGTTCCTCAGCTTTTCGGTGTAGAGGTCATTGTGGCTTCTCTTTATATGTTTATCAAGGAAGACCTCAGATGTGAAGGCATATGAACACTCGGGACAATCGAAGACCGTCACTCTCTGCTGGGGCGGCTGTTTTTCCGGGTGTTCCTGGATGGTTATAGAGCTGGTTATTTGCTGACCTGCTGATACAAGAATCTCCCCTTTTTTCAGCATTTCACAGTAGAGTTCACCGTGGCTCCTCTTCATGTGATTATGGAGGAGTTCTTGCGTGTTGAAGCCATATGGACACCCAGGAGAGGTGAAGAGCTGAGGCTTGAAAGATTTGAATCCGGCTCCTGGAAGGAGTGCCGGGTTTCTGCTACGCATGACCTGTTAGGGGCTGAGTAGATGAGTGAATGTGCTGAAAGATTGGTCTACCTATAAATGATCACAATCCTGATATCTCCCCCTCTCTTATAGTCTTCTCTCGCTCGATCTGTCCTCTATCGCACTCGTCGCTTGGGACTCAAACCTTATATAGTCTGACCATAGCTCTGTTCTGATGTCATATATACCTAACCACGCCCATTTATGCAGCTTCATTTGCTGTTATACCCATATATGGAGATCCTGATGTCATCAATATGACATCATAGTCCTGACATCAGTTGGACAGTTCACAGAGATGTCCTGCATTTTTCATTCTTGCCACATCACGTACTCAGTCATCAGCAACACATAAGCAGTTTGAAGTTGATCAGTTCTCAGGATATGCAGGGAGCACATGCATGGACATAAGGATGGGCGGACGGACAGACACACACTCACACACACTCACACTCACTCACACACACTCACTCACACTCACTCACACTCACTCACACACACTCACACTCACACTCACACTCTCACACACACACACACACACACACACACACACACACACACACACACACACACACACACACACACACACACACACACACACACACACACACACACACACACACACACACACACACTCACACACAGATCTTCAATTAGGGAATGATGCACCATTTGCAATGATGCCCTTTTAGAACACATTCCCCTGTTGTGCCCGTTGTTGTATCCGTTGTTTTACCCGCTGTTGTACCCGCTGTTGTACCCGTTGTACCCGTTGTACCCATGCAATTATCCCGCTTTCACCGGCACGGCTACTCGGGAACGATGTAAGTCGGCAATGCATGGCCCACCAGGGTGTGCAATACCCTTTGTACTCATGTACCAGGTGTCTGTCTGTCTGTCTGTCTGTCTGTCTGTCTGTCTGTCTGTCTGTCTGTCTGTCTGTCTGTGCCACCTTTATGCCCATATATGGAGGTCTGTCTGTCTGTCTGTGTTAATTTTATACCCATATATGGAGTTCCGTGTCAGGCATTCCCAAATCCGAGTCCAGGCCCATCTATGATGTCAGTACTATCATATTGATGACGTCAGGGTTCTCCATATATGGGCATTTGCTGAATTTATCAATATTGTTTGGACAACCACCAATCCGACTGATTTCCCACTCGGTTCATCACTCCCTCGGGTCCTCAGTGATGTGCTCATTTGATTTTCCTATTTAGTCTCATCTGTTTAAGAAAGTAGGTAGCTGATATATTGCACTTTTACTTTAGCGCTAGGAATACTCTTAGTTGCTTGTTTTAGAAGAGAATGCACTTAATACTTCTGGTGATTAGTAGTTTTGTTCCCTACCTATGTTGAATGCACTTATTGTAAGTCGCTTTGGATAAAAGCGTCTGCTAAATGACCGTAATGTAATGTAATGTAATGTAATGCATGCTGAGTTTGAAGTCAATCGGGTGGCTCCCTGGATATGCTGGGGACACACTCACGCACATTGTGTAATTTTCCTTTCTTTCTTTCCTTGGACAACCACCAATCCGACAGACTTTGGCACATCACTCCGGATGGTTCTCGAGTTAGTTTTCACTTAGATCTTTTTTTAAGTGGGTTTACTAGTTTATTTTCTCTTTTTTCAAGGCTTGGTTATAGTTTCATTTTATGTTTTTTAGTCTTAGTTTCACTTTCTATTGTAATTTAGATACCTGTCAGGAACGCATGCCCCTCTGGTTGTGCAATACCCCTTGTACCATTGTACCCTTGTACCCGGCAGAGTACCAGCTCTACCCGTATGCCTGCCTGTATCCTATTTATACCCATACTAGAGGTAGCGGCCCTCACACCGATCCGTCCAATATGTCCGAGTCATGGTGTCAAGGGCTTTGTCAGGGTACCCGTTGTACCTGTCTGTGTCCCTTTTGTGCCCATATATGAAGATGTTTGTTTCTGTCTGTCTACCTGTGTCCCTTTTATTCCCATGATCTCTATCTGATTGTCCATGTCCCTTTTATGCCCATATATTGGAATGCCCATATATGGGCATATTGGTTAGATCGTGGTTCTGGACAACTGGATACCTGAACTACTCGGCGGCGGGCACCGCACTCCCTTGAGTCCTTGCCAGTGTGCGCGCCAGGTTTGAAGTCGTTCGGTACAATATATCAGTATATAATCATGTATGGGCATACCGGTCGGATCTGTGGCTCTGGACAACTGGTTCTGTCAGTCCTTGTCCCTTTTATGCTCATATATGGAGATGGCTGATGCAGAGTCCTGCAACGGGCCGGGTACCCGCGGATACCCGACGGGTACCCGCGTTTGACGGGTGAAAACGGGTGAACATTTTTACTTTGATAAGATCATGGGTACGGGGACGGGCGGGACTGAACTAATCGCGGGCGGGTATCATTTTATTGTGAAAATCAGAGAGCACTGTTTCCGCCCAAACAACGTTACTTGTGTAACTTAACACAGCACAACCGCATGGAGCACGCTGGTCAGTTATCTTAACTCACAAAAACACATTGAACATCCTGTTAAACCTTCAAATTAAAACCATTTGACAATGTAAACAACGACACATGTGTGCTGCGTAGATGCGCGTTCGCGCGCGTGGCTTAAGCTCGCTCCTCCGTCTTCACTTGATTTCTGTACGAACCTGACCACTGAAAGTAGCGCTGTTGTTGAAGGCTGCTGTCTTTTTCAACACTTTTCACGGGTAAACGGGCGGACAACGGGTCGTTTATTTGACGGGCGGGGCGGGTCTGGTTCGTATTTTGAAATAATCACGGGTGATGGGTCGGTCTACGGATCTGAGTATTGACGGGCGGGGCGGGCGCGGGTTCTCAAAATTGGACCCGTGCAGGACTCTGGGCTGATGGCATCAGTATATGCCCATATATGGGTAGTCCCCCTATTTAAGTGAAGGACACCGATCCTATCCTATATTAATATTATATTATATTATATTATAATATATTATATATATATTGGCTTAAGGGAGGGCCAGCCTCCGCTGTTGAGGAGGCCCGTTACATGGGAGGCGCGTAGCGAGGCTAGGCGCGACATGCTCCAGAGAGTCAGTTCGCGTGCTAGTTTGTCCAATACAACGGAGCCCAGGCCCCCTTGCTTGTTGACATAGCACATCATCGTGGTGTTGTCTGTTCTGACCAGAACATGGCACCCCACAATGCGGCTCTCGAATCGCTCGAGAGCGAGGAAGACCGCCAACAGCTCCAGGTAGTTGATGTGGTACTCCTTCTGAGCGGAGTTCCACACCCCCCTGGCTGAGTAGCCTTTGTGGACGGCCCCCCAACCCGAGAGGCTAGCGTCCGTGGTAATCACTTTTCGTGACACTACCGCGCCTATCCTGACCCCTTCGGACAGGAAGGACGCCTGCGAACACGGTTGCTGCGTCGTTACGCCCCAGGGAGATACCACCACTTTTCGAGAGCTCATGGTGTGCGGGATCCTTAAAGCCCGCATCCACCTCTGAAAAGGTCTCATGTGGAATCTGCCCAACCGTATTAGGTGTATGGCCGAGGCCATGAGACCCGCCGCTTGCATGCATGTCCTGTACGTGACTCTGCGCCCAACGCGTAAAGAGTGCACACACACCAGGAAGCTGGCTATCCTGTCCTGAGACAGGCGCGCCACCATTGTGGTTGAATCCAGAGAGATCCCCACGAAGGTGGCTTGTTGGGATGGGATCAAGACACTCTTTTGAGTGTTGATCGTGAACCCCAGGGACGTCAGGTGCGCAATGGCCAACACTGTGTGCCACGCCACCTCTTCCCTCGACCCCGCTGCTAACAAGCAGTCGTCTATGTATGTCGCCAGACGGAGACCCTGTTGGCGCAGCGGAGCAATAGCCGCGTCCGTGCATTTCACAAAGACCCGAGGGCTTAGCGACATGCCGAACGGGAGCACCGTGTATTCGTATATTTTGCCTTCAAAGCCAAAACGTAGGAACTTCCGGTGTGAGGGGTAGATTGGGACGTGAAAATAGGCATCCTTGAGGTCTATACTCGTCCACCAATCTCCTTGACGCAGAGATGTCCACGAGTCTCTGAGCTCGAGTCCGAGTCAAGTCTCAAGTCTTTGAGGCTCGAGTCGAGTCAAGTCTCAAGTCTTTGAGGGTTGAGTCGAGTCGAGTCCGAGTCGAGTCTCGGGTCTTTGAGGCTCGAGTCGAGTCGAGTCTCAAGTCTTTGAGGGTTGAGTCGAGTCGAGTCCGAGTCAAGTCTTTGAGGGTCGAGTCCGAGTCAAGTCTCGAGTCTTTTTAAAGTCTTTTAAAAAAAAAAAAAAAATGGGGGGGGGGGCATAGATGTAAAAGTATAGACAGGTCATAATAAATCACATTAGATTCACAGATTAGAGATTTTATGTATTTTCCCCACAATTTATTTTTCATTCAAATGAAATGTGATTGAACTTGCACTAATAATGACTTTAGTTGATTTTTCACTCTTTAAAATATAGTATTTCTTAATTATTAATAATTACAGCTTGTAGATTGGCTATTTTCATGATTTTTAATTGTTTTTAAATAATAATAAAAAAGGAACATACAAGATTTCCACCGACAGCGATAATATATAGCCAATATGGTTCTGTATCAGTATATGAGTCAGTTTTTGCAGATTTCATTCTAATTGGCTACTATGCCTGCATATGAATTTCATGGGCCTGGGTAGGTCACCCTGGCTTGGCGGAGATATGCCCTGTTGCGCACACTCGACTCCGCACAGCAGTCCAACAGCAGAGCAGGTGAAAGCAATTCACTTAAACGAGGGCTGTGTTGCACACCAAAGAACTGTCTAAATGTGGATCCCCAGTTCAAATATGATTCTTTTGGGGGGTCACGGCCTGAAAAGGTTTGAGAACCACAGCTTTTATGCAGTGAACATTACATGAGCGTAGCGTTTACCGTGGTGAAGTGTTGAATATTCACCCAGCTGGGTTTAACGAAATGAAAATCCGATGTTTCCTAAACGTGCTGTCACAGATGATCCGACCATCTTATAAAAAATGTAAGCATATGCCAAGATAACTGAGGTTATATAGCTGATTCTGAGCTAAACATATTTGTTTAATTTCGAAGTTTTTATATTTAAACTTTATGATGAAAGGCCGCGGCGGCCACACACATAGCAGCTGTTGCGCTCGCCTCTCCATGTTTACGTTAATGAGCAGCATGAAACAGCTTGACTGAAGCCGGCTCCGCGCAGCGCGCACTGGAGCGGAGGTTTCTTTGCGGGGGGGGACAGGGGAGTGGAAGTTTTTTGGGCATTTCATTCATTTATTTGTCCAAAAAATAAACATAAAATAAAGATTGTCCACGAGTCTTTGAGGCTCGAGTCGAGTCAAGTCTCAAGTATTTGAGGCTCGAGTCGAGTCAAGTCTCAAGTCTTTGAGGGGCGAGTCAGAGTCGAGTCGAGAGTCTCGTTTTTGGCCACTCGAGTGCGACTCGAGTCCGAGTCCCTAACTCGAGTCCCCATCTCTGCCTTGACGTATCGAACGTAACAACGTGTCCGTTGTCAGCATTCAAAAATTAAAGACCTTCAGAAATCTGTTTAAACCTTTTAGGTTCAGAATAGGTCTCACACCCCCCCCCCTTTCTTTTTCACCAGGAAATATTCCGAATAGAAACCCCACCGGCTCTGATTCGGGGATTATTCTCTGATTGCACCCTTGCTCAGTAATGACACAACTTCCTCTCTCAGCGTTTTAGCGGCTTGGCCTGACGCTCGAGAGAAAATAACCTCGTCTGTTAAGGGAGGTTTGCTGGAAAATTGTAACCTTTACCCCTTTTGGACCGTGCGCAGCACCCAGGGGTTTGGTTTACAAGCTTTCCAACGCGCTATGCAACGAGCTAGAGGGTTCGTGGGGTTGGGGGGGGCTAATGACATCACCTGCTCCGAGGAGCGCTGCCGGTGGGGTCGGTGGGGTAACACCGGGGCCCTCCGACCTGTCAACTTCCGCCTCTTGACCTCCGCCATCTTAGGGAGGTCGACTGGGGCGGGCCTTTTGTACGGTGTTGTTGTTGCTACACGGTGGCCGTGACGGGATCAGCCAAAAACTGTCATTTACCCCTCCCTCTGCGGCTAGCCCCGTTGTCCTTACGTGGAGGCTTAGTCAGAGGGGGGGTTTGGGGGTCCTTGCGCTTTCTTACGTCTCCCACACCTAGAGAACCGTAGGGACGCTCCCAGGACGTGGTTCTCGCGGAAGACCTGGACACACCTTGCCTACGTCCAGTGGCGGTGGGAGCGAGGACATCAGCGGCTGCCCCCTGCCTCTGATGCTCCTCCGCCTGCGTTCTGCCGATCAGATCCGAGGCGGTGTCGAACAGGTTGTGGGCCTGGAGTGGAAGGGCAAGAAGTCCTGTAGACACGTTTGCCCTCGATTCCGTGGCAAGGTCCAGCCATTGGACCCTTTCCAAGTCCGCAGTGAGGGCCATGGCCCGACCGGTCCACATTAGTGCCTGGCAGGTGCAGAGGATCACGATCTGTACCAGTCTGTCTAGTTCTGTCGCATCCTCCCACTCCTTGTGGACCACCGGCGCAGGCATCTTGTCTACCAGGGGTTTAGCCATCAGCTCCTTCAGTCTTACGGCGGCTGACCCCTGTAGAAGCGACACCGTGTTGAGCGCCTCTGCAGCCACGCCCGAGGCTTTGTACAAGGTGTTCAGGGCCGCGGTGCGCTCCCTCCTAGAGCGGTCGGCGAGATGGGCCTGTTCCCCGGGCCTATCTTCACTGCTCCGATCCTCGCCCGCTCGATGGTGGCCGCCAGGGCAGGATCCATGGGAGGGAGGCCTGAGACCCCCAGGTCCGCACCGGAGAGGAGCTTAGTTGCGAAGCTCATCTTATCCGGTTCCTTCTTCCCTCTCTGCCACGAGTAGTGCAGGGCCGCACGGACTCCGTCTGCCTCGGAGATTGCCTCGTTACATGCACACGGATCTCGGGAGTCACAGAAAAAATAAAATAACCACTCGCGATAATCCATTGCACAGCTGTGGCCTGTTGCCTTTTTTTGGCCGTAAAGCAAGAGGAACAGAGATATACAGGGAATTTCCCTCAGGAAATAAACATGAAGTAAACAAGCCGTTTTTATTTCCGGGTCTGATGTCATCTGGCAGTGAAAAAATCATTCATAAGGTAGCCAACATCGCCATCTGGTGGAAAACCACTGAAAAGCCCCAACTCGTCTAACTCGTCCATGGCACCGTAGACCAAGTGCCAACGGACGAGTTTACTCGTCTGTTGGCAATCAAAGAGTTAAGGAACCGGAATCGGTTCCATCGCGCTTAGAACCCTTTCCAGGAACCGGTTTTATCACACTGTCAGAGCTGGTAATGTGGTTTTCACATCTGTAGTTACAGTTACTAGTGGTTCTCAAACATTTTAATTTCAAGGACCATCAACCATTTGGTTCCATTTGTACACTCTCAGAGTTACAGACTTCTAAGGGTCCATTTGGAACCCCTTATAGCAGGGTCTTCAGCAGGGGGTTCGGGACCCCTAGGAAGTCCTCAGAGCTACTGCAGGTGGGCCGCCAATCTGATAGGGACTTCATTTTTTATTTCTACATTAACCACTTGAACCCTAGCATCCCTATTTTGTGGGGAACATTAGCGGGGGAAATAAAGAATGTTGTGAAATCAAATACAAATATTGTATATATACTGATTTGTTTTTTAATAGCCAAAGAAATCGTAAAATGACAGATGCGTTCCCCGGTCTTAATGGGTTAAAGAAAAAAGCAGCTGAGTCATAAAGTGGTGTGAGGTTTGGAAACTGTACTGTAGGCTACTGTACTGTACTGTACTGTAATGTAGGTAATGTTCTGATTCCTCTTATCTGGACAGATAAGAGGAATCTGTCCAGACCTTCTATTTCCCAAGCGGCCTCTCTATCTATGGGTATACAGTAGCTGCTCGACGGTATTCTGGGATTCTCAGTATCTTTTTGGTGGGGGGAACATAAAGCAAAAAGTCTGTATTATTGATAACTGGAGATGAGATGGCTCCTGTGGGCTTGTAGTTTTTAAAGATGACTCTGAAAACAACCTTGTTGAAAGTCTATCTACAGATGAAACAGCACAGTCCAGTATATATACGCTGAGGAGGACGTGGTTTTATTTCAACTACAATCTGTGGCATAAATACGTAGCCTGCGAGCAGTGGTGTAAAGTAACATGAGCACATGTACTCAAGTACTGTACTTAAGTACAATTTTGAGGTATTTTTGACTTTACTGGAGTATTTCCAATTTTCAGCACTTTTACTTCTACTCCACTACATCTCAGAGGCAAATATTGTAATTTTACTTCACTACAATTATTTGAAAACTTTAGTCACGAGTTACTTTGTGCATTTTTATTATTATTACAAAACATACATACACAACTTCAGCCCTATACATTTCAGCCATTTGAAAATAGCAGATCTACAAACTCGAGCTTGTAGATCTGCTTTTTTCAAAAGATTTTTATGCATTTTATACGTTTGAAAACGTTGTGAAATGGGACTTTCAGCACGATGAGTACTTTCTACTTTTGTACATTTTGATACCAATAATGTTGTACTTTTACTCAAGTACATTTTGAATTCAGGACTTTTACTTAACAGAGTATTTCTACATTGCAGTATTGATACTTGTATTTAAGTAAAAAAAATTGAGTAGATATATTTTTTAAAGCGAACATTTGTAACTCAAATCTTTGCTTCTTTTTTTTTGGGGGGGGGGGGGGGGGGTCCCTGGAGCGAAATAATTTGAGATGGGGGTCCGCGGCCAAATACATATCTAAAAATGTTTTCTAAAGCCTAACAGTATGTTGCTATATCAGTGGTGCTCCAACTTTTCCATGTCAAGGACCACCCAAAATGATACGTATTTGGCCGTGGACCCCATCTCCAAATATGTTGTTCCAGGGACCCCTCCAGAAGCACAGATCGTAAAAAAAACAAGCTCGTAGCGCGGTAGCCTGGTAAAACCCCCCTCCGGAAATCTCATTTGTGAAATCAAATACAAATGAGATTTAGAGCTTGTAGATCTGCTTTTTTTTTTAATAGCCAAAGAAATCGTAAAATGACAGATGCGTTCGCCGGTCTTAATGGGTTAAAGAAAAAAGCAGCTGAGTCATAAGGCAGCTGATCAATTGGCGGTCTACTTAATTCACCCCCAAAAAAATATTTTTTTCTAACGATTAGTCACCCAATGGAGTCTTGAATTCATGGATATTTTCTAGTTTTTGACGTATTCCTAAGCCAATAATTTAGGGGTGGTTGTTATAGACATATCTATCGCTCATGCGTGGAAACCTCAAAACCCAAAACTCTTACTTCAGGATTCAAATTCAAAAACAGTAAAAGTAGCAGATCTACAAGCTGGAAACGTGTCGCTTCGCGTAAACGTTTCGATCTTGTAGATATGCTACTTTATGATGACAAATGACTTTTGTGTGACGCTGTGTATGATCAAGTAGCCTAGGGAGTTAATTTAAGGAAAAAAACACTGACATTTTTAATCTGGACGTTTCTGCACCAACAGCAACAATACAGTTTAAATTGATGATAGATATTGTTATAGATCTGTTGTGGACCCACAGCTTTCAGTCCATACATCATGACAGAGATTTAGCCCCGCCCCCATGGTCTCAGCATAATTAACACCAGCTCTATTTGGAGGAGCCATCTCTACTCATGATGCCCTGACAGGGCTTTGTGTAAATTCACATAAACGATATCAAGGGCAGTGCAGATGTACATTCACACAGCTCTCTCTCTCTCTCTCTCTCTCTCTCTCTCTCTCTCTCTCTCTCTCTCTCTCTCTCTCTCTCTCTCTCTCTCTCTCTCTCTCTGATCACCAAGGACGGTCACCCGCAGAGACAGACATACTGGAGCGTGGCCACTGGCCATTGCCACGCTGACAACTGCGAATAAAATAATAGTGGAGGACTATTTTATATATATATATATATATATATATATATATATATATATATATATATATATATATATATATATATATATATATGTATATATATATATATATATGTATATATATATATATATATATATATATATATATATATATATATATATATATATATATATATATATATATATATATATATATATATATATATATTTATGATTTATAATTTTATTTTGAAACTGGCATGATGAAATTAATATTGCATGCCAGTTTTCTTCTCCCCACCCAAACACCAACAAACATCAACAAAACAAAACAAAACACTAGGACACAATCAACAAAACACAAACAACAGGTTTTTTTTACCAAAACAAAGCCAAACAAAACCCAATAGACCATATTCACACGGCGGCCATATTGGAATTTAACATTGAAAGTGCCGCCACCCGGGGTGGCTACTTTCATTGACTTCATAGAAACATGGCCGCCGTGTGAATATGGTCTATACCCCCTTAAGCCACAGCATCCCTGAACGAGTGAAAACAGAGAGAGAGAGAGAGAGAGAGAGAGAGAGAGAGAGAGAGAGAGAGAGAGAGAGAGAGAGAGAGAGAGAGAGAGAGAGAGAGAGAGAATCAGTCCTCTATAACAGTCATACTCACATTCCTGCAATTTATCAAGCAACCTGTATAAGAACCTATATGAGATATTATATTATACTCAAGGGTGGAAAGCCTTGTATGACATTAATTTAACCAAAACACATACATATTTGAAATATGGAGATCCAAGGTTTTTTGCCCGACACACATATATCTTAAGTATGTTGGTTTGGAGCAGCGGTGGGCAACTTTGATGATGAAGAGGGCCACTATGCTTCCACTCTCACTCCAGAGTACATTGGACATACAAAGACAATAGAATTTTAATACTAGTCTTTAAGCTACTAATATAGACTGAAGTAATTAAAGCAGGTCATGTTTGCATGTTTGCAATTGTAACAGCTGAAATCAATAATATATCAGTATTCCGATATTAACCTGCGGGCCGCATTAAGTGAAGGTGGATGTGGGCCGCATGTGGCCCGCGGGCCGCCAGTTGCCCATGTATGGTTTGGAGTGTGTCAGCTGAGGGGGAGATGCTGGGTGACATTTTACAGCCAGCGTGTGTTTGTGTCACCTGTTTCCACACTGTCTGCCTGTCTGTCTGTCTGTCTGTCTGTCTGTCTGTCTGCTGGGAGCACACTGACCATGCACTGCTGGTCAGCACGGTTGCCAAGTTCGCTTATTATAAGCCACTTTAGGCTTGTTTTTCTGCAAAGTCGCTTGTAAATATTGGCGTTTGTATTTTTGGGGGTATTTTTTTTATTTTTCTACACATGCTCAGCATTGTCCGCTACGTTCTGCTAGCCTGTCAGTGTTCAAACTCCCTCCACCTCCCCGGCCCTCCTCCTCCCTGTGGCATTTAGTTTTCCATGTTAATGGATGATTGTGTGGATTGTGCTGTGATATGTGTGCTATCTTATCTCTGCATTGAAAGGTTCAATGTTTGTAATAACTGTATTTAGGCTCTGCTTGGGGGGGGGGGGGGTCA
Organism: Gymnoscopelus braueri; assembly: GCF_963280865.1. Taxonomy (NCBI): domain Eukaryota; kingdom Metazoa; phylum Chordata; class Actinopteri; order Myctophiformes; family Myctophidae; genus Gymnoscopelus; species Gymnoscopelus braueri. The sequence goes on from NC_137614.1 coordinate 2,780,232, forward strand.
TGTTTGCGATGATCTGTAGTATCACAGGAGCAGAGTCACAGTGGTGGAAAAAGACCTCAAATGTTTTACTTAAGTAAAGGTATCAATACTGTAATGTAAAAGTACTCTGTTACAAGTACAAGTTCGGGAATTAAAAATGGACTTGAGTAAAAGTACAAACGCATTTGTATCAAAATGTTCTTAAAGTAGCAAAAGTAAAAGTACTAAAATGTTTGAAAATAGCAGATCTACAAGCTCGCAACGCGTCGCGATGCGATGCTTTGTGAGCTTGTAGATCGGCTATTTTAAAATAGCCTAGGTTTAAAATAGGGCTAAAGTGGTTAATGTATGTTTTATAATATAATATTTGCCTATGAGTAAAAGTATAGACAATTGGAAATTCTCCAGTAAAGTAAAAGTACCTCAAAATTGTCCTTAAGTGCAGTACTTGAGTAAATAACGTACTTAGTTACTTTACACCAGAGTCACACCGCCAATCTGAATACAAATAGCATGGCAGTAAATGGTTAATCCTTAGCTGAAGTGTCTAACTGAAATATGTATTTGTCCACAGACCCCCCAAACCCCCCCATCTGAAAATATTTAGCTTTGTGCCAGGGACCTCTCTCTCTCTCTCTCTTTCTCTCTTTCTCTCTCTCTCTCTCTCTCTCTCTCTCTCTCTCCTCTCTCTCTCTCTCTCTCTCTCTCTCTCTCTCTCTCCCCCTGAGGGGGTGGGGCTAGGTAAATGGAATATGGGTGGATAAGTGGTGTCTCAGCAGTAAGGGACACATTTAAATGTTTGTCACGCTCCAGTTAGAAAGTGTCACCACACACAGGTCAACCGACACTGTTCTGAGCTGCCTGATGGGAGGATAAAGTGCACCGTCAACGGTCTGCTTTATGTCCAGTCATCATCACAGGCTGCAGTGGTCAGATAGGAAGCACCTGCAAATGTCCAGTAGAGGTCAAATACGCACAACTGCTGAATAAATATGCAAAGTTCAGATGGGGGGCAAGTTTCTTAAACACTTAAATCCATCAAGACCGGGAACGAATCTGTGTCATCTTTTTAGATTTCTTTGGGATATTCAAAAATAGCAGATCAACAAGCTCATAGCGCGGCACCTATGAGCTTGTATATCATGCTATTTTTGAAAAATTGTGAAAGTCTTCACTCATGTTGCTATAATATCAGTGGTTCCAAAATGATATGTATTTACCCCCATCTCAAAATACTTTGTTCCAGGGACCTCCAGAAGCACAGATTTGAATTCCAACTGTTCGCTTTAAAAAAATATATATATTCAAATATTTGCACACATTCTCTATTTTTCTAAAATAGCAGATCTACACGCTATGAACTTGTAGATCTGCTATCTTTGAATAGCCAAAGTATAAAATAATGGTTATATAATGTAAATGTAAAAGTAGCAATACCGCAATAAAAAAAATTACTTGAGTAAAAAGTACAGAAGTATTGGCGTAAAAATATACTTAAAGCACCAAAGGTAAAAGTGCTAAAATGTTTGAAAATAGCAGCAAATAGCATATCTATCTAGCAGCAAATAGCAGATCCACAAGTTCACAACACATGGCATCGCGACGTGTTGTGAGCTTCTAGATCGTCTATTTTCAAATAGTCTGGGTATAAAATAGGGCTGAAGTGGTTAATGTACTGTATGTAAAAGTAAAAGTGCAATATTTGCCTCTGAGATGTAGTGGAGTAGACATAAAAATACCAAAAACTGGAAATACTCCAGTAAAGTAAAAAATACCTCAAGTACAGTACTTGAGTAAATGTACTCAGTTACTTTCTATCACTGCATATGAGGTTTCCAAGCGACAGAGACGATATCAGAGATGTATTTAATTCAGTCTGGCCAGAAGCAGGGACCCTGTGGTGAAGACTGATTTTGTCACTGAGAAAAGTTCCATAACAATCAATATGTTCAGCGATCACGTTAACAGGTGGATGTAATTAGTAATTAAACACCAGTATGGTGGACCTCCTCCTACACATGATCAGGTGGGACGCACAGCAATCAGCCTCCTTTGTTGTTCTCTCATCCTAACGGCTCGTTAAATTAGATGATTGATCGCTGCGTCCTGATTGGTTATTTATTCTCACAGCTAATGCAGCTGCCTTTTTTATAAACCATATGTGTGCACTGAAATGTTGTAATATTTTAAGTATATATATATATATATATATATATATATATATATATATATATATATATATATATATATATATATATATATATATATAGAGGAGTGTATATATATATATATATATATATATATATATATATATATATATATACACTCCTCTCTCAAAGCATTTAAAATGCATTTAAAATGAACCTGCGCTCTGTCTCAGCTCAGCCTTGTGAAACGCTTATCCATTAACCCATTAAGACCTGAGGCCGATTCTACAAAATGTCTTCTAAATCCTAACAGTTTTTTGAAAAAGACATCAAGGACCACCCAAAATGATATGTGTTTTGCACCGGGCCCCCATCTCAAAATGTTTTGTTCCAGGGACCCCCCCCCCGGAAGCAAAGATTTGAGTTACAAATGTTCGCTTAAAAATATATATATATTCAAAGATTCGAAAACATTTTTCAAAAATAGCAGATATACAAGCTCTCGGTGCCGCGCTATGAGCTTGTATATCTGCTATTTTTTAACAGCCAAAGTATAAAATATGGATAAAGGGGTTAAAATGTTTGTGGTGCTTTATTAACTAATTTTGCTGGGGGCCCCCTGGTTCCCCCACAAGGACCCCTGGGGGTCCCCGGACCCCATATTGAGAACCAATGGCGTACACTTACCAGTCTCACACTTTGTATTGACATTCTACCGCGTACAGAATATTATCTGTCCTTGACATGAAGATGTTTGAGAACCGCACTAGTTTTGTATGGGTTATTTGGTAAAGTGTGAGACAGGGAGGCGGTGGCATTATCTCTGCTCTGATTAACCCAATAAGGCCTGAGGTTCCGATTCTACAAAATGTCTACTAAATCCTCACCGTTTTCTGAAAAACCTGTGTTACTATATCAGTGGTTCTCAAAAAATATATATGTCAAGGACCTCCAAAATATGTATTTAGCCGCGGACCCCCATCTCAAAATATGTTGTTCGAGGGACCCCGCCCAGAAGCAAAGATTTGAGTTAAAAATGTTCGCTTTAAAAATATATATATTCAAAGATTTGCACACATTTTCAGGATTTTTTCAAAAATAGCAGATCTACAAGCTCATAGCGTGGCACTCGGTGCCGCGCTATGAGCGTGTATATCTGCTATTTTTGAATAGCCAAAGAAATCTTAAAATTATACAGATGCATCCCGGTCTTAATGGGTTAACCATTCCATTCCTATAACCACGGTGGAGATGTGGAACGTTAACTTCTTCTTTTACATAATGTCTTATCTGTGTTGCTGCCGGTTTGAATAATTCATGTATCCGTTGTTGGAGAAGTGAGGGGATGTGTTGCTTAGAAAAGGAGCCGCGAAGGTGAGACGCGGGACGTTTGCTGCCTCGTGTCTCGTTGTCAGATTTATTATTTTAACCCATTGAAACCGGGAACGCATCTGTGTAACCACTTTAACCATTATGTTATACTTTGGCTTATCAAAAATAGCAGATATACAAGCTTGTATATCTGCTATTTATTTATTTTTTATCGTGAATTATTTTGCAAATCTTTGAATATATACAGTATATTTTTTAAAGCAAAAATGTTTAACTCAAATCTTTGCTTCTGGCGATTCTATGTCTTCTAAATCCTAACAGTTTAAAATGAAAAGAATTACGTTGCTATATATATATCAGTCGTTCTCAAACTTTTTCATGTCAAGGACCCCCAAAATGATATGTATTTGGCCGCGGACCCCCATCTCAAAATATGTAGTTCCAGGGACCCCGCCAGAAGCAAAGATTTGAGGTAAAAATGTATATATATGTATAAAGATTTGCACACATTTTCACGATTTTCAAGTAAAGTAAAGCCATGAGCTTGTATATCTGCTATTTTTGAACAGCCAAAGAAATCTAAAGTGACACAGATGCGTTCCCGGATTGAATGAGTTAAACTATAAAATATTCATTACAATAGCACGTCTACTACTGTAAATCGTAATACAGTGTATAGGGTGAAAACCTTGAATGGCGAGGCGAGGCGAGGCCGTTTATTTGTACAGCACAATTCAACAACAAGGCTTTACTCAGAACATCAAGCAAAGGAACCACAATAATGGCATTAGGATGCATAAAACAAAAGAAGTAAAAAGAAAAACTAAACGCATAATAACTCATGTCTAAAACTGTTACTTTTCAGGAAATGGAAAAAAAATAACCTGTATTCCAATGAATGCAAACTAGATATTATTTGGTCACAAGCTCTTTTAAATACTTTTCATTGGTTCAATATTTATAAAACTCACACACCACTTTCACTGAAATGTATTTTGCGACGCGTTGAGAGCTTGTAGATCGGCTATTGTTGCTACTTTTTTGTGACACTGTAGTGTGAGGTGAAGACTCGCCTCTTCAGACTCCACCTTGTCCCGTAGCACTTGCTCTAGCCTTGACGACCTTGCAGGCTTATGCAAAGGTTCAAATGTAATTTAGATATAGCGCGTTATTTAGACCATTGGTTCTCAAAGTGGGGTCCGGGGACCCCCAGGGGTACTTGAGGGGGTTCCAGGGGGTCCCCAGCCAAATTAATAGTTAGGAACCAAATTGATCCTTATGTGTCTGTAACTATGAGAGTGTACAAATGGAACCTAATGGACCCTAACGGGTCCATTTGGTTCCATTTGTACACTCTCAGAGTTACATGAACATTTAATTTTACAATATGAATTGGGGCCCCAGAGATAGAAATGCCATAAAATAGGGGTCCGTAGCCTTATGCATGCCAAACTGGGGGTCCTTCAATTAAAATAGTTGAGAATCACTGCTAGAGAGCCGTAAAAACCTTCTCTTATGGGGGTCCCTGGCTTATCTTTTCAAATGGGGGTCCGCGGGGTAATAAGTGTCAATTTGGGGGTCCTTGACGTGAAAAAGTTTGAGAACCACTGATTTAGACAGATCCTAGTTTGTATGGGTTTCAATGTACAGACTGAAAATTGGTTCTTGGTCTATCTAAGCCCTGGTGGTCCAGAGTGTTTGTGAGTTCTGCCAGGCGCCCTGCCAGGCGCCCTGCCAGGCGCCCTGCCAGGCGCGCTGCTCTCTGCTCATAGACCGAAAATTCCACTGACGTGCGAGGTCTCCGTATATCATTTAAATGATCATTGACCAGACCTGTAGAGAGCACAGTGGAGGAAATAAAATAATTGTCCGCTGAATGCTTAAATTGTAAATTGTATGACGAAGAAGGGCATTCATTTACAAAAAAATACAAAAACATAAAAAGTTTGAATATGGATATACATGGTTTCTGCCCAACAACAACTGACAATATCAGGCATAAACATGAACATACAGTAGAGGACAGTGCTATAGCATATCGTTGCTGTCAGGCAGAAACCTCTTATTTCCATATTGTACATTTTTGTGTATTTTCGTAGATTAATGCCCTACGTGATCATACTACAGCGTCACACAAACGCAGTGCTGGAAAGTAACTAAGTACATGTATGATCAAGTACTGTACTTAAGTACAATTTTGAGGTATTTTTACTTTACTTGAGTATTTCCAATTTTCAGTACTTTTACTTCTACTCCACTACATCCACAATTTTGTTTTGAAAACTTCAGTTACTAGTTACTTTATAGATTTTGATTATTATTACAAAACATACATTAACCACTTCAGCCCTAAATACATTTTGGACATTTGAAAAGAGCAGATCTACAAGCTCACAATGCGTCGCGATGTGAGCTTGTAGATCTGCTATTTTCAAAGGATTTGTATGCATTTGAAAACTTGAAATGGGACATTCTGCATAATGAGTACTTTTACTTTTGGTACTTGAAGTACATTTTGTTGCCAATACTTTTGTACTTTTACTCAAGTACATTTTGAATTCCAGACTTTTACCTCTAAGGGCGCGCTCTCACCAAAAGTTGGCTGGCCGCTGTTAAACGCAGGTTGTGCGCGGCCACAGTTTTTTGCAGCCAGCGGATTCTAAAAAACGGTAGTGACGCGCTGACGCGCCTGTCACTCACTTTCAGGACCCTCCCCGTAGCCCTCACCGCCTTCTGCCTTGAGCACCATGTTGCTTCCTGAGTCTTGAGACGGTCCGCCTTCGACTCACCCGATTGGACAGAGGGGGAAAATCAGCTCCTGCCTCCAGCAGTTTTCTGCTTCAAATGGACAAGTCGTGTAGAGCAGATAACGCAAGGTCTGCGCGACAGGCGGAAAGATCCGCTCTTGCGTGAATCCACGCATTTACAATGCATTGGCAGATTCTGCCCCAGAGGTAAAATAAAAGTGCGGTGAGAGCGCGCTCCCACCAAGAGTTGGCTGGCTGCTGTTTGCAGAATCTGCCAATGCATTGTCAATGCAAATGCGTTGATTCACGCAAGAGCAGATTTTTCCGCCTCTCGCGCAGACCTTGCGTTTATCTGCTCTCCGTGACTAAGCATAAAACTGCTGGAGGCAGGCGCTGATTTTCTCCCTCTGTCCAATCGGGTGAGTCGAAGGCGGACCGTCTCAAGACTCAGGAAGCAACATGGTGCTCAAGGCAGCAGGCGTAGGCTCCTGAAAGTGAGTGACAGGCGCGACACTCCCGTTTTTTAGAATCCGCTGGCTGCAAAAAACTGTGGCCGCGCACAACCTGCGTTTATCAGCGGCCAGCCAACTCTTGGTGGGAGCGCGCCCTAACAGAGTATTTCTATATTGCAGTATTGTTACTTTTACTTAAGTAAAAAAAAAACTTTTTCCACCACTGCACGAAAGTTTCGAAAATAGCAGATCTGCAATAGCAAGCTTGCTATTTTTGGATTGAATCCTAAATTAACAGTTTTGGACATATAGTGGTTTCCACCCGTCAGAGACGATATTGTGGTGCGTACACAGTAAATGTGTGGTAATTTGTAGATTGCTAGCATGTCGTATGTACATGTATTTAATTACTCTGTATCACGTAGTCGTGTTCGCCAATTAGTGGGTAATCACCATCATTTAGAACTACTCTGCATTTAGAGTGCAGTAGAGTAAAATGCAATGTAACGTCTTTTTCATCGCTGCAAACCTAGATCAGTCATGTAGACTTAATGTGGATTACAGGATTAATGATAATAACATATACATTGTGTTTAGTATATTGCTACTTGCAGTGATGGAAAGTAACTAAGTACATTTACTTAAGTACTTTACTTAAGTACAATGTTGAGGTATTTGTACTTTACTTGAGCATTTCCAATTTCCAATACTTTTACTTCTACTCCATTACATCTCAGAGGCAAATATTGTACTTTTACTCCACTACAATTATTTGCAAATGCAGTTACTTTTCAGATATAAATTATGATATTATGAAACATATATTAACCACTTTATCCCTATTTTATACATCTACAAGCTCACAACGCGTCTCATCGCAACGCGTTGTGAGCTTGTAGATCTGCTATTTTCAAACATTTTAGTACTTTTACTTTTGGTACTTTAAGTGATGCCAATAATGTTGTACTTTTACTGTTCCAGGTCCAATTTTGCCTGCTCATTTATTTGTGTCATCACTTCCAATTTCACTTGTTTAATCTATATCCTGATTGAGTTCTCTATCCTGATTGGATAAAATTGGAAATGAAACTGAAACAAACAAAAATGCATTTTCTGTTTTATAAAGAGCTGGAGAGACAAGGAGACTCCTATTACTGAACAAACACAAACACTGAACCAAAGAAAATCACTTACCCTACCTTTAAATGTAGGCTGATAAATGGGTACTCTCCTGAAATTTTGCCACCCACCTGAAAACGTATTTTCCGTTTATTAAAGAGCTGGAAAGACAGGGAGGGAGGACACCTATTACTGAATAAACACTTAGGCTATAGCAATGATCACAATCTTGTGCTTTAACCTTTTAACATGTTTTTGTTGTTTGTTCTAACCAAAAAATATCACTTACCCTACTTTTAAAGATGAACTAAAAGTTTCAAATTGTCTTTGGATAGTTTGCATATTTCCATTATTTAAGTATGCTTAAATTAATACATTTGCATTGTGAGCTATGATGCGATCAAAGTGACTTCAGTTTGTCATACAGTACGCTTCAGCATTATGTGATTACCAACTAATTACCAATTATAATTTCTTTCTCTCTCCACTTTTCAGTCTGGGACTCTTCCTATGTGAAAGGGGCGGTTTCGGGCGCCCAGGAGCCGAGGATTCTGATTGGTCTGTGGGCAGGGGGCGGAACCAGAGCCTTCCGATGTAAGTTCAAGTCACTTCCTTTCTTTTACTGTGATTCGTTGAGCACTATATCCAATCAGCAATGACGTGCCTACGTTAAAGGTGACGTTTGGAAATCTCCCCGAGCAAAGTGAAACTTCTCAGAGTGCAGGTCTCCACCAGGCCGGGTTGTCTACCCAGGGCCTGCAAATTTTGGAAGGCAGGTATAGACAATTGTAATGGTATATGAGCAATCTGACTGATATATCGTGATCTCATGACTTCAGAAATAATGCGTACTGCTTTGTGAGTTTTGGATGGAAGTTGTAGGAGCTGCAGCAGAAAGTGTGTTTTGAAGACGACTCAAAATGGTGGAAAATCTGGTTGGCACAAACGGTCAGGGCCTATATGGGGAGTTGCGTCATGATCCAAGGAATCCAGGAGAAAAAAGATTTTGATTGTGTGACCTACTGTATGGTTAACAGTTATTGGCCAAAACATGAAGCTCGCTGTTATAGCGCCATGAGGCCAATTTGAAAAGTTTGGGTTGGAGGTTCTTCTTTGGCCTACTGGGAGTGCGCGTACAAGGTTTCATGGCAATAGGACGCTGCATTCATGCTTTGTGGCATTTTGTGCAAAACGGGCCCCTCCCACAAATGTTGGAAGCGAATTGTAGCCAAGAAAAGGCTGACAGATACATCTTGATCACATGACACCGACATAATGTGCACTGATTTGCGTGAGTTTTCGGACAAAATCATAATAGGAAAAAGTGGGTTTGAAACGCAAAACAGCATATTGGACTATATAGGATGATTCAAAGAATTCAAAGGGGAAAAAAGTTTCATTGTACGACCCACTGTTCACATTATTACATTACATTACAGTCATTTAGCAGACACGTTTATCCAAAGCTAATTACAATAAGTGCATTCAACATAGGTATGCAAGAAAAATACTAATCACCAGAAGTCTTAAGTGTATTCTCTTCTAAAACAAGCAACTAAGAGTATAGACCAATTATTGTTTTACCACAAGTAAGACGCGCAAACGCTGGAAGCGAACGCAGCTCGAAAATATTGACTTGTAATCCGTGTTATTTCACTGTGATGGGGGATGGTGTGTGTGTGTGTGTGTGTGTGTGTGTGTGTGTGTGTGTGTGTGTGTGTGTGTGTGTGTGTGTGTGTGTGTGTGTGTGTGTGTGTGTGTGTGTGTGTGTGTGTGTGTGTGTGTGTGTGTGTGTGTGTGTGTGGTGTTGCATTGCATTGCATTGTCTAAATTCCTGCACTCTGGCGCCCTCTACATAGGTACTGCATGAACACAGACAGACAGACACACAGACACACAGACACACAGACACACCCACAACCCGAGCAGGGTTACATAGTAAGCTCCACTTGGTCGGAGGCCTCCTTCCGCGTTCGCAAACATTAAGACTGGACACACAGGTGATTGTTTCATGTAATCAATTCCCAACATATTGTTTAGGGGTGCGCTGGTTTCAGACAGAATGGGTTTCATTTGGTGTCATACTGGTTCTTATCAGTGTGACGTCGTCTGTTAAGGGGTCTATACTTAGCGTAAAAGTGCAATATATCAGCTACCTACTTTCTTAAACAGATGAGACAAATAGGAAAATCAAATGAGCAAGAGCTAAAACAAATAAGTGTATCAAATAAACAAGATCCAATAAAACAAGAGCTCGTACAAATAATTTACAACAAGTAGGCAAGGCTAAGAGGAAGGGTCGTGGGTAGTGTTTACAATGTAATGAATAATGTTCACGGGTTGTAGGCCAAAACTTGTAGGGCCCTTTTATAGCGGACACATTTTTTTTTAAACACATGCTGAATGCAGCAAGTCGTGTGGATTCCAGGCTAAACTAAATCAGCAATTCAACATCTCAAACATCAACAGGAGAAGCTTGTCATTCCCATACAGCTGCACCTCACAGAATGCATTCAGCTCTCTGTAGAAGGGCCTGCTGTTATTTCTAATGAACACCAACCAAAATCAATACGCTCATTGTTATTCATTAGTGAATCTATTTAAATACTTAACGAACACAAAGTGGTCCCTGTGTAGGACTTTCCCTTCATTATACTGTAGCTAAGTGGAACTGTGGACTGTGTTTGCACTGCTGTTATTGGAGCTACAGGGTTGGGAGCTGAATTCAATTTAGCAGAGGCCCTTTAACACATAAAGGCCAAGAAAGCTTTTGTGTCATTTTTAGATTTTAGCGTTGGCTATTAACACATTAACCGCCAAGAACGTAGTCCTACGGTCCGTTAAATCCAACTGTTAAGCGCCGAGACCGTAGCCCTACGGTCCACGGTCTTTTCGCGCTGAAATTTTCCAGGTGCACTTTCGGAATTTTTTGATCCATTTCCGCTTCCGGTTTGATGACCGGAAACATAATTATTTGGGATCCGGTTTTGACGATCACGTCCGCCCTCGTTCTGCAGACGAAACTGAAACTCAATTTTCTCCTTGTAGTTTTTTCTCCTCGCATATCACTGTTTAACGTAAACCGTTCTAACTACAACATGGATGCCCCGTTTGACACGTGGTCTTCACTGGTAGAAGCAGTGAGATGTCGGCGATGTTTACAAACAGTGCACAGCTCAATCTTAAGGATTTTAACAAGATCTATGGCGACATGAAAAAAACTAAAAAACAACAATAACACGTTGGCACTGGTGAGTACATTATGAGATTAACCTCTGGCGGTCAATGTGTTAACACATGCCAATCGCGTCGATCTACGCGAACCTACTTAATTGCGCAGCGTGCCAGTCGCGTAGATTTACGCGAAGTGGTCTTTTTTTTACTCACAGGTTCACATTTCATTGTAGGCCTCGTTCGCCACGACACATTTCATTGTAGCACCACCAGAAACGGAATTATCCATATCCGGAGATTTTCGTTCTCATCCGCCTCCACTCTAAAGCGGAAACTAAATCTCCATTTTCTCAGTTGTTGTTTTTCTCATCGCTGATCGCTGTTTAGCATAAACCGCTGTAGCTTCAAGATGACGGATCGCAGATCGAAACGTGAAAAAAACGAAGTGAAAAAAACAAAAAAACAACCAGAAATCGCTCGCACTGGTGAGTACATTATGATATTAAACTCTGGCATGGAATGCGTTAAAAAACCTCCAGAATGAACTAGTGACTAGGGTTTTCAAATAAATGTAATGGAGTGTAATATTTGCCTCTGAGATGTAGTGGAGTAGAAGTAAAAGTACTGACAACTGGAAATACTCCATTAGTCTTCATTAGCTACAGTACTTCAGGTGTACTTTTCGACTTTACTCTTTTATCCAGCACCCTTTGAAATGGACTCGGACGTGCGTTGCATTATCCTTGACATATCTATGACAATATTTGGGCAAGATTTGATTTCAAAGCCCCCAATTGACTTCCATTAAAATTAAAGTTAAGTATTTAAACAACTATAAATGTTATAGTTTTTGAAATGTTTTAAACTATAAAATCACTTTTTTTAACTATAAAATGTGTAGCCTGTTGGCAGAGTGCACACAAGACATTTGGTGCTTATTATGGGTCCAGCGGTTTACGAGATAGGTACACACACACAACTGCACGCACACAAATACACGCAGACACACACACACATGCACGCACGCACACAAATGCACGCGCACACGCACGCACGCACACAAATACACACACACACACACACACACACACACACACACACACACACACACACACACACACACACACACACTCACACATACACACACACGCACACAAATACACACTCACACACACACACACACGCACGCACGCACGCACGCACGCACGCGCACACGCGCGCACACGCGCGCACACACACACACACACACACACACACACACACACACACACACACACACACACACACACACACACACACACACACACACACACACACTCACACACACTGTTTTGTCCACTTGGCGCTCACAGAGGCAAAAGGGCTTCAGACGCCTCCGGACCAAATACATCACATTCACAAACAGTATTTTTCCCCCCTCAGCTGTTATTCTGTTGAACTCCCCAAATCCCCAACCTCCCCTTTGCCTGTTCCCTTATCAACAATTAATTCCTCACTGTACATAATGTTTATTGTTTTTCCTTCTACAAATGCCTTCTAAATCAGCCTTCAAAAATAGCAGATGTACAAGCTCACAGCTGTGAGCTTGTATAGCTGCCTTTCTTTTTTATAACCGACGCTCAAATCCAAAACGCTTTCCCGGTTTGAATGTTTTTTAATTATATCTTTTTTTGTTCTGAAGAAAAATATAGGAAACAAAAAAAGGCATATTTTACTCATGACCCTCCAAAAATGGGTAGAAACTATGATATATATCCTTGGTTCTCAAAGGGAGGTTCAGGGATCCCCAGGGGTTTGCTATTAAAAAATAGCAGATCTACAAGCTCATAGTGTGGCACGAGTGCCGCGCTATGAGCTTGTAGATCTGCTATTTTTGAAAAATCTTGAAAATCTTTGAATATATTTATTTTTTAAAGTTTTTACTCAAATCTTTGCTTCTGGGGGTCCCTGGAACAACATATTTTCACATTGGGGTCCGTGGCCAAATACATTTTGGGGGTCCTTGACATGGAAACATTTGAGAACCACTGATGTAGATGATCTTCAGCCGGGATGGAGATTAAAGTGGAGGCTGAGGATTTTCCTCTTCCTCCGCTGTACTTCCTTTTCATCTTCACTACACCACGCCCGACCCTTTGACATTTGAAACCCAGGATTTTTGAGCAATTAGCGTGAAACTGTGTCATATGTGTGAGCTCCTTTTTCACAAGTTCAGGTCTGTTGGTCCAATGGCTTGGTCGCTACAGCATCTACCTCTGAATCTCAAGGTCCCCGATTCAAGCCTAACCTCATGCAGACTTCATTTCAATTGCATTGCACACAACATGACTGTATCAATTAATGCATGTGCAATTGTTAAAGATAACATGAAATGCTTATTTGAGAGTAGCTATTTTCAATGTATGACGTACTTCATTGTGAAAATAGCCGCTCTACAATCTCACAACATTTTGGATAGCAACGCTTTGTGAGCTTGTAGAACGGCTACTTTCACTAGTTTTGGTACCGAGGAGACATCACATTTCTCTATTGGTAAATGCTTTGTGAACCACTGATCTTAGTGTTAGTGAAACAGGGACTCGGTTCATGGCAGAAGGCAAGAGTCTATGATCTTCAACAGACACCATCAGGCTGGATGAGGCCTTAGCTCAATCACTACTGTGACAGCCTGTGAGTCCGAAGGTTGAGGGCTCGATTCCTGTCTATGGTCATGGGTTGAGGTGTCCATGAGTACGGTTCTTAACCCTGGATTGCTAGCCACAATCCCTCCGCACTCTGCTCAGCTGTTGAGAATGCTCATTTGTTAATTGCATGGGCTGCTTTGGTTCAAGTTCAATCTATTCTGTTTCTACATGTTATTGTGCTATTGTTGCATATTGCTTTTTGCCTTTCATGCCGTGGCCCTGTTTATCGCTGCTTGCAGCTATATTTATTATTATTATTTTACTTTTTCTAAATGTAATTTTTGGAATTTATCTGCTCTTGTATATCTGCTATTTTCAAATAGACTAAGTATAAAATAATTAATTGGTTAATGTATGTTTAGCAATAATAATCTAAATCTAAAAAGTAACAAGTAACATTTTTTTCCCAGTAATTGTAGTGGAGTAAAAAGTACAATATTTGCCTCAGAGACGTAGTGGAGTAAATGCAAGTAAAGTAAAAGTACCTCAACAGTTTACTTAAGTAAAAGTACTTGAGTAAATGTACAGTACTTAGTTACTCTCCACCCCTGCTCTGAATTAGACATCACCAGCCCTGACCCTTTGACCTATAATCCCACAGCTACCACATAATGAGAAACAGCTGGATGATGAGAGACACATGATGTAACAGTAAGCTTATAGCTTTAACGGGTCCATACTGTAGCCACTAATCACCAGTGGTGGAAAGTAACTAAGTACATTTAGTCAAGTAGTGTACTTGAGTAAAATTTTGAGGTATTTTTACTTTACTGGAGTATTTCCAATGTTCTGTACTTTTACTTCTACTCCACTACATCTCAGAGGCAAATATTGTACTTTTACTACACTACAATGATTTGAGAACTTTAGTTACTAGTTACTTATTATTACAAAACATACATTAACCACTTCAGCCCTATATACATTTCGGCCATTTGAAAATAGCAGATCTACAAGACGCATTGTGAGCTTGTACAGTAGATCTGCTATTTTCAAGTATTTTTATACATTTGGAAACATTGGACATTCTGCATAATGAGTACTTTCTACTTTTGGTACTTTAAGTACATTTTGATACCAATACTTTTGTACTTTTACTCAGTTAACAATTTGAGTTTTTTTTTCCACCACTGGTAACCTTGTATTTCCAAATGTGTTCCCTTTCAGGAAATGAAAAATAAAAGAACCTGTGTTCCCATGGATACGATGTAGTTATTATTTAGTCATAGATACGTAAGCAAAAGCTAAAACCTCCAGAGCTGCTGGCTGTTTGGCAGGCTGTTGGCAGTGTGTGTGTGTGTGTGTGTGTGTGTGTGTGTGTGTGTGTGTGTGTGTGTGTGTGTGTGCGTGTGCGTGTGCGTGTGCGTGTGTGCGACTGTGCGTGTGTGTGTGTGTGTGTGTGTGTACATGTGTGTACGTGTGTGTGTGAGAGAGAGAGCGAGAGTGAGAGAGATTGGTAGGAGCTCTCCAGGGTCCTGAACTATGCTTCTTGGAAGAGGAGGCCTGCAGTACTGCAGCATCTCTCTATCCTTAACCCTATTAAACCCACATCAACCTATTGACTACTTATATTTATTTTACAACAGCTAAAAGTAATGTGATGTTTTAGTATTTACAAGGCTCATGCCTTGTTCAGCAGTCTGATGGCAGCCGGATGGAAGCTGTTCATGCACCTGGTGGTGCTGCTCTTCATACTGCGGTAGACCCCCTTACCCGGCCGCGGTCGTTGTAGTAATAGTGAACAGTAATGTTGATTTTTAAAGCAAATTTTTATTCCGTTTTAGTCATATTTTAGTCATCTGAAATGTTTTACTGTTAGTCTAGTTTTAGTCAACTAAATATCATAAGATTATAATCGACTAAATCTACATTTTTTTTAGTCGACTAAAATGTATTTTGGCGGTGCCTTTATGGCGTCGCAATGGCTGATTTTACACTTGGTTGGTTGCATGCTGAAAATAGCCGATCTACAAGCTCACGTTGTGAGCTTGTAGATCTGCTATTTTCTGAGCGCAACACCCGAGCGCAACCACACATAAAATGACTTTTAGTTCTAGATCTAGACTAGACTAGATCTCTTCTCCACTAGTCCCTCACTAACATTTTAGTCTAGTTTTTACTTGTTGACGATATTGTCAACATATGTAGTCTTAGTTTTAGTCATCATAGCTTAGTTTTGATTTAGTTTTGATTTGGTTTTCGTCAGTGAAAAAAGGTAGTCGACAAACATTTTTTGTCATAGTTTTAGTTTTAGGTGAACAGTTTGTGTCTTGGGTGGTGCTTGTCCTTGATGATGCGTCTGGCTTTGACCACACACCGCTTTTTGTGCAGTTCCTGGAGCGCAGGGAGCTCGCCTCCCATTATGCGCTCTGCCGATCGCACTACTCGCTGTAGGATTATCTTTTCTTGTGCCGTACAGTTTCCATACCAGGCCGTAACACAGCCTGATAGAACGCCTTCAACTGAGCTGTTGTATTACAGCCTGAGGGTGCGGTGTCCTACTCCAAACTTCTTCAGGCGGCGAAACCAGTACAGTCGCTGCTCAGCCTTTTTCCGGTGTGTGTCTCCCATTCGAGCTCCTCCTCGATGTGTACTCCGAGGAACTTGAACTCGCTGACCCTCTCCACTGCAGCGCCATCGATGAGGATGTGCGCATGATCTCTCCGCGGCCTCCTGAAGTCCACGATCAGCTCCTTGTTCTTGTCGACGTTAAGGGCGAGGTTGTTTTCCCGGCACCAGAGTGCCAGTGAGTTGATCTCATCTCTATAGTCAGACTCGTCATTGTTGACGATTCGGCCTATCACTGTTGTGTCGTCCGCGTACTTTATGATGGTGTTGGAGTCATGTGTGGCTGTGCAGTCATACGTGTACAGTCAGGGAGTAGAGGAGAGGACTTGGCACGCATCCCTGGGGTGCTCCGGTGTTGAGGGTCAGGGGGTCAGATGTGATGCTGCCCATTCTCACCACCTGATGTCGGTTGGACAGGAATTCTTGTATATCCAGTCGCACATGCTTGGGTGTAGCCCTAGGTCTCGGAGCTTTGTGTCAAGTTTTGCTGGGATGATGGTGTTGTTCTTTTGCAGAGAGAGGCGTGGTGGATACACACCCTACAGACTGAACACCCTAAAGGGCTTATTGAAGAACTGTTGCTAGGCTGTTTATAAGAGTGGGCCTTTTTTAATAAAAAGAGGAGTGCTGCTTTAATGGTAGAAGAATTTTCACTTTTTAGTGCAATAAGTTATGTGTCTTAAAAAAAACGGAAGTGAAGGTTATGCCTCTTTCTTGTGTGTCTTTTATAATACTGTGGTGCTATTTTTGAGTCTGCCTTTATAGAGGGGTTTCACTCGCACAGGCTTGGGTTTTCTAAAAATGTATTTTTCAAAAAATAATAATCTAGAAATGTGTTGTAAAACATTTACAATTTTATTGTTTTTCTTGTTTGCTTTCTTGTTTTGTGACCTTCATATAGAAATATTGTGCTGTATGTAAACATGCAAATATTATTACGCTGAGGAAGGCCTGTGAGGCCGAAACGTCCGGTTAAATGAGTGCTGCTGGGGGTGATAAGACTTGAATAAAAAAAACAAGATCCTAAACGGATGAAAGTGAGTGCTGGTAGTCTTTTCAAAGAAACTGTTTCTGCCTGAACCGTGCACCCTTTACTTTTTGTACCTTGAACGACTGATGAGTGCTTGCCTCTTTCTTTTTCAAGTTTGCGTTATGCAAACTGCCACGGGTCCAGCGAGGCAGGTATAGCGTCCAGGTAGCGTACCAGGTTGTCATGGATGA
This sequence comes from Gymnoscopelus braueri, assembly GCF_963280865.1. NCBI lineage: Eukaryota > Metazoa > Chordata > Actinopteri > Myctophiformes > Myctophidae > Gymnoscopelus > Gymnoscopelus braueri. The sequence continues at coordinate 2,797,655 of NC_137614.1, forward strand.
GAAAAGACAATTAAACCAAAGTGTTGGTTCAAAAGCTCTGTACTGTACTTGAGAGGAGAAATAGTCTCTGCATTTGTAATGTGGATACAGTATACCGTTGTCCTGATGGCATAAGGTGATATTAGTTGTATAGCAAAAGTGTTGAGTCACTGGTGATATGGTAGCTTTCACCGTTGTAAAGTACCCAGGTCTCGTATACACTGACGTCATTCTAGTTGTTATCCCAGCTGGAAGTGTTGATAATGTTAAGGAGATTGATTTTTTTCCCTACAGATAATGAACCATGCGAGGCAACAACACAGAAAGTGAATACACTCCTTATCAAGGATCAATAGAAAAGTACCATTACACTTTTTACTGTCGAGTGGAAACCTCATTATGTCCAAAACTGTTACTTTTCAGGATTCAAGGCTGTGGCGTTGATTTACGGGAAAAGAAACACAAACAGTTAGTAGTATCGTTGCTGTCGGGCAGAAACCTCCTATCTCCGTATTCTGCCTCAGTAGCAGCCCCAGTGTGCCTTGTGGTTGGAGTGTCGCCCTGAGAGTGGGAGGTCAGGGTTTAATCCCTGGCTGGGTCATCATACCAAAGACTACAACAATTTTGTCCTATGAGCAACATGACTCAGGAACGGTTAGTTCCCAAAGCTACTTCTGTCCGTAAAACCAAAATGAAACGTGGAGAAGCAGCATTTCGTTTTTATTGCTCCGCACATCTGGAACGAACTCCCAGATGTGCGGCCACTCTTTAAAACACAACAAAATACCTTTCTGTTTTGCACAGCCTTTGATTGACTTTCTTCCCCCTTTCTCCTCTGCACTGTAACTGTATCTGTTATGTTTTACTCCTTTTGTTTTATGCATCCTAATGTCATTGTATAGTTGGGTTTCCTTTGCTTGATGTTCTGTGTGTAAAGCACATTTAATCGCCTTGTTGTTGAAATGTGCTATGCAAATAAAACTGCCTTGTGTTACTTCCTTAAGCATAAATGTATTCTGTGCTGACCTTTCTATAAAAGTCTGACCTAGTGTCCACAGACCAGCTGCACTCCTGCATGGTGAGTGCAGACAGCTGGAGGAAGACTGTTACAATAGGAGCTATTGTTGTTGAATCCATTAAGACCGGGAACGCATCTCTGTCATTTTAGATTTGAGCTTTAACCTTTATTTTATACCTGATACGAGCTCGTAGATCTACTATTTTTGAAAAATCTTCAACATTTGTGCAAATCTTTGAATACACATATTTTTTTGAAACATTTTTAACTCAAATCTTTGCTTCTGGAAGGTTCCTGGAACACAATATTTTACAAATGTTCGCTTTAAAAAATATATGATATATATATAAAAATAATAAGATTTGCACACATTTGCACGGTTTTAAAAAAATGTTTGAATAGCCAAAGACATCCAAAATGACCCGGATTGAATGGGTTAAGGTACAGTAGGAACCTTTGTATAGGTGCGCGGAGCAGTGTTGCCGAGTTTACTTATTATAAGCAACTTCGTGCTTGTTTTGCTCTAAAGTCACTTAATATTGGAAGTTGCGGGTTGCGTTTTTTTGGGCTAGTATAGCTGCTTATTTGAGCTTTCTTCCTGAAACTCCTAAATGTGAATATAATGCATTATAGACCCGACCTTTACTGTTACCTACAGATACGAGGTTTCTCTGCCCGACGACAGGGACGATATGTTCCTCAGGCACGTGGTCACGGTAGAGCAGCGCTGCCATCGCTCTACAGAGAGAGAGGCGGTCCTCTGACACACACACACACACACACACACACACACACACACACACACACACACACACACACACACACACACACACACACACACACACACACACACACACACACACACACACACACACACACACACACACACTACACAGGCTACAGCTGCTGCTGGTTCCTATTAATCACGGAGCCATTTGCGATGCTGCATTAAACCCTTGCAATGTATCAGATGTGAAGAATGATGATTAGCAAAGCAGAGGGAAATCGATGATTATCACCCTACTATTAATGGTTCCTCTGCAGGAGCCGAGCTCAGGGCTCAAAGCACTGCAGCCACCTTCACTGTTGTTCTGATTCAAGCAGCAGCAGCGACAGCAGAGGGCTCATTTGGGACAATTTGTTTAATCGTCGGCGTGGGAAAACAGACAGTATACCCCGCTGCCATTGACAGATACATCTGGTTAAATGCATGTAACTTTGCCCTGTGTTTGCATCATAGACTGTAGACGATATGGACTAAGGGCACAGTGACATCCTGCAGTGCAGGATTAACGGAAGGGCTTTAGGTGCTGAAGCACAGGGCACCAACCTTGGGGGGGGGGGGGGGGCACCAAACGGCGGGGAGAAAGTGAAAGTAGACTGAACTGCCGCCGAAAAGTGCCGAATACAGATGTGCTTAAGACTCATCCATCCATCCATCTTTGACCGCTCAGAGAGAGAGACAGAAATAGAGAGAGAGACGGAAATAGAGAGAGGCACAGAGAGAGAGACAAAGACACAGAGAGACACAGAGAGAGACAGAAATAGAGAGAGATGGGGAGGGAGAGAGAGAGAGAGAGAGAGAGAGAGAGATGAAAAAAGCAGGGAATGTGTTGTAACAGGTTATTTTATGGTTGGATGTCAAACCCTCACCTCAGTGCACAGCGGTCCACTTAACCTTAGAGTGGGTCAGGGGGGGAGGGGGGGCTGGACGGCGGAGGCCTTTGGGGGCGAGGCCAAAGCGCCCGTCTCGCCTTCACATTTCCCCAGGGGGTGAAATACATCCACGATTTATGATCCGTCCGCACGACGTAGCGTTGGACCTATGAATAAGTCATCATGTGTGTGTGTGTGTGTGTGTGTGTGTGTGCGTGTGTGCGTGTGTGCGCGTGTGCGTGTGTGCGTGCGTGCGTGCGTGCGTGCGTGCGTGCGTGCGTGCGTGCGTGCGTGTGTGTGTGAACACTGCTTAGAGAGGTGGCTAGATTGAGCTTGTGTGTGTGCGTGTGTCATAAAATGCTCATGCCCTCTCAAGTATAGTTATACAAATGTGCGTGTATGTGCATGTGCGCGCACGCGACGCCGCGCACGTGTGTGTGTGTGTGTGTGTTATGTGTGTACACGCTACAGCAGCAGACGGGGGTCTTTACTTATGCATGAGACCGGCGGTCTCTCCAGCTGACGGTTGTTTTGATTCCTCCATGTGAGATGAGATCGCTGTGAGATCAGCTTCCATCACTGGCAGGCAGGCAGGATGAATAAACCACGACGTTTGTATGCAGAATCCCTGTCTGTCAGCACATATTAGCCCGTCTATCTGTTATAAATAAGCACACATTTCTGTCTTGTTTCCTCACGACAAACAATAGTCAGTACTTTCTAATGTTAATTTTGTCGACTAAAACTATACAGTAACTTGCATGCAGGTGTAAGCTGTGAGCTTGCTACACCTGCTATTTATTGGCAAACGTTCCCTCCCAGAATAGGGATGCTGGGGTTCAAGTGATTAAAAACAACCGTTGAGTACTGATCACAATAATAACAAATAATATTTATAATTAAAAACTTTTCAAAAATGTTCCAAAATAGCTACGAGCTTGTACTTAATTGACTAGTTTCACTATTTTGGGGGGGGAAGTATTAAAGAGGGGTTGAATGGTAATCATTCCAGTGCAGTCATCAGAGCCATGAGAAATGTGTTTTTATTTCTATTTGTATTTTTTGCAGGATATGTTTGAAGTTTTTTTGACACTTCCACACTTGATGTGATGGTAACGGCACGACATCAAAGCTACAATACATCACACACATGAAAGAGGCCAAAAACACTGAGGGATCAGAAATTAAGAAGAGAAAGAGAAAGGACATTCGGCGATAGAAGACGTATAAATCCTAGCAGTGATTTTTTTCTCAACAATGTCACCATAATCCAAAATATGCAGTGAAAGTTCAAAGAGTTTCTTTCTGACATTAAAGTAAAAACTGTGTTATGACCTTTTAAAGAGTATGATTCTTCTTAAAACGTAAGCCTAAATCAGGGTTGCCAGGGCAATGCAAGCGAGAGAGTGCATTTCTCCCATAACTGGCCTCTCTTCACTGGCTTTAGGATTGTTCTGCTGACCAGTTGCTTCTAGTTGTCCCACATATCAAGGCAGTACTGTATAGCATTTTGCACATTTGCAGTTGTTGTGGACCTCAACGGAATGGTTTGCCTCATGTTAGGCTGAAGCCTGAGATCAGACGGAGAATTGGAGCAGCATGAATGATACGTAGCCTGCGAGGTTAGTTCAGGCAGTATGTACTCGAGAGGTTACACGCATGCTCATTACTATGTGGCTGTATACAGTGTCATGCAAGACCCATACGTCACACACTGACGTGGCAATCAGCTGTCCAATTGGGCGGGTTATTCAAGCTCACCTAAATCTGTGTTCCTTCCGCTTTGTGTGTTCTGGTTTGTTGTCATGCGGCTGTTTGCTCCCACCGCCACCCCAGCACCACCAGTGGGCTCCGCTCTGCTATTGGTTATGTTGCCCATGGGGGGGGGTTGTTATTATATATCTGTCTCCCTGCTCTTAATGGTTAATGATGGTTGTCTTAATAGTGCTGAGCAGGGAGAAAAACGTAGCAGAGCCTGAACGCCAAGATGAAACGTTACATCCACACTTGTATTCTCATTCTATAATATTGGTTCAATCTATTTGTTCTGTTATATTTGTTAAATCTATTTGTGAGTTATCTGACTGAACTAGTATTGTGTTCGCTTCACCCCACCGGTAAATGTTTGATTTGTTCATCCTCTTAAACAATGTTCATGAAATGTGGGTAATGATCAAAGAGGTACAAGATCATGGATCACAAGTGGCAGAAATGTGCTTTCTCAGGAGGGTGGCTGGCATCTCCCTTATAGGGATAAGGTGAGAAGTTCAGTCACCCGGGAGAGACTCGGAGTATAGAGCCGCTGCTGCTTCACTTGGAAAGGAGCCAGTTAAGGTTGGTTCAGGCATCTAATACGGATGCCTCCTTGATTGAGGTTTTCCAGGCACACCCAGCTGGGCAAAGACATGTGGCAGAGCCAGGGCCAGGTGGACGGATTAGATCTCCACACGGGCCCTGCTGGGAATGCCACGGGATGCCCCAGTCGGAGCTGGCAACAGTAACGCCGGCCCGTCAGGGGAAAGAGATGTCTGGGATTCTATGCTGGAAGCTGCTGACCTCCACAACTTAACCGGATGAGCAGTCCAAGATGGATGGATGGATGGATGGATGGATGGATGGATGGATGGATGGATGGATGGATCTTAAAACACATCTTTATTCCCTCGCTTTTTACCCAGTATAAGAGTTGGCTTTCTTTCCCTTTTTGTCCAAAACAGTGAATGTTAAGGAAGTGGAAAATATAACCTGTGTTCCAATGGATCCAATGTAGTTATTATTTAGTCTTGGCTGCAAATAAATCTACACGCTTACTATGTGTTGTAGATCAGCTATTTTAGCGAAGATATTGAATGTAGAGCGAAAACAAAAGTCTCTAGTATAGAGGCCTAGGTATTGGGTTTAAGTAATCTAATTGTCAGGTTGTACTATACCTGTCCTAAAGCCTGGAGGGGTCTGTGATTCTAAATTCTAAAAAGCGACACAGTTGTCATTGACAGATTTGTGAAACATTGGAGAATTGAGGTTCTTGGCCCGCTGTCAGCGAGCACAAGTGGTATTAGCTGAGGACACACGCGCATGCTCGCACACACTGACAGACGGACACACACAGACAGACGCACACACACACACACACACACACACACACACACACACACACACACACACACACACACACACACACACACACACACACACACACATACAGGGCTGAATGCATGATCTCATGGTGTGAGATAATGAGTGTGTGTGTCTGTGTGAGTGCGTGCGTGCGTGCATGCTTTGAGATCACATGATACATTAGGTGGAAAAGAGAGAGAGAGCTGAGAGAGAAAAAGAGAGAAAGAAGAGAGAGATAGATGAGAGAGATGCGTGTGAGAGAGAGAGAGAGAGAGAGAGAGAGAGAGAGAGAGGGAGAGGGAGAGGGAAAGGGAGAGGGAGAGGGAGAGAGAATGAAACAGAGAGAGGAGAGATATGAGAGAGAGAGCAAGAGATATGAGAGACATCAGAGAGAGAGAGAGGGAGAGAAAGAAAGAAAGAGAGAGAGAGAGAGAGAGAGAGAGAGAGAGAGAGAGAGAGAGAGAGAGAGAGAGAGAGAGAGAGAGAGAGGTGGCAGGCAATAACGCAGCCCATCAATCAGCTAAAGGAGTGTCCTTCCAGCCCTAACGGGAGGTGTGTGTGTGTTTGTGTGTGTGTGTGTGTGTGTGTGTGTGTGTGTGTGTGTGTGTGTGTGTGCGTGTGCGTGCGTGCGTGCGTGCGTGCGTGCGTGCGTGCGTGCGTGCGTGCGTGCGTGCGTGCGTGCGTGCGTGCGTGCGTGCGTGCGTGCGTGCGTGCGTGCGTGTGTGTGTGCGTGTGTTCTATCTCATCTCCCATGCAGCTCAAGGAGAGATGGCAGAGCTTCAAACGGTCCCTCTAACCGGGTCACTTTGTCATTGACGCACCTTTTACTTACCGAGGCCTGATTTGGACTGTGGTCGTGCACCAGTCAGTGTTGCACACCGGAGATAGCCGATCTACAAGCTACACACTTCTTTGCCATACCGGTGTGCAACTACAGAGTTAAATCAGTGGTGTAAAGTAACTAAGTACATTTACTCAAGAACTGTACTTGAGGAATTGTTACTTCACTGGAGTTTTTCCCATTTTCATACTTTACTTCTACTCCACTACAGTACATCTCACTGGCAAATATTGTACTTTTACTCCACTACAATTATTTGACAGCTTTAGTTACTAGTTACTTTGTAGATTTAGTTTACTATTACAAAACATACATTAACCACTTCAGCTCTATATACAGTATGTATATGCAACACATTGTGAACTTGTAGATCAGCTATTTTCAAAAGATTTTGAAACTTGTAACATTCTGCACAAGGAGTACTTTTACTTTTGGTACTTTAAGTACATTTTGATGCCAATACGTTTGTACTTTTATTCAAGTACATTTTGAATTACGGACTTTTAATTGTAACAGAGTATTTCTACATTGCTGCTACTATTGATACTTTTACTTAAGTAAACATTTTGAGTACTTTTTCCACCACTGCTGTGGAAGAATTGTGTGCAAGTTTGTGTGCAAGTTCAGATTAATTTCTCAAGCCTTTGAGAGGAAGCATGCGAAACAGACAGGTTATGACTGACTGACTGACTGACTGACTGACTGACTGACTGACTGACTGACTGACTGACTGACTGACTGACAGAGGTTTCCTTATTATATTATATTATATTATATTATATTATATTATATTATATTATATTATATTATAGGACTATTTTAACGTTTGGAAAAAAAAGTTTAGCATCAGTGCAATGCAGTGTCGATTTTGTCGACTAAAACTATGACGAAAAATGTTGGTTGACTACCTTTTTTCACTGTGATGACTAAAAGTAAGACTAAATATAGTGACAATTTTGTCAACAATTAAAAACTAGAATAAAATGTTAGTGAGGGACTAGTGGAGAAGAGATCCAGTAGAACTAAAAGACACGTAATTTTATGTTTGGTTGTGCTCGGGTGTTGCACTCTGAAAATAGCCGATCTACAAGCTCACTATGCGTCACGCTGCGACGCGTTGTGAGCTTGTAGATCGGCTATTTTCAGCATGCAACCAAGTGTAAAATCAGCCATTACGACGCCATCAAGGCACCGCCAAAATACATTTTAGTCGACTAAATCTACTGTAGATTTAGTCGACTATAATCTTTTGATATTTAGTCGACTAAAACTAGACAAAAACTAAAACATTTCAAATTACTAAAATATGACTAAAACTAAATGGAATTTTATTTAAAAGAATACTGTGACAGAGGTTTCCTTATTATATTATATTATAGGACTATTGTAACGTTTGGAAAGAAGAAGGAAAAAAAAGTTTAGCATCGGTGGAATGGTGTCAGTTTATTTTTCTTAGCTTTTTTTTGGTACATAGAGATACAAAACATTGTCAAGGCGTATAGCTTTGTTCTTTGTGTTGCTCGTTCATAATTCAACAATGCTCAGGGGGTTTCAAACTAGCCAAAACACACAAGTCATTCTTTGTCAGGCGTATTGTGAGTCGACTAACATTGCAACCCAATTCCATGGTTAAACGCTGACAATTTGAAAACTGGCAGTGAATGTTTGAGCTGAATTGTGCATATATAGTAGTTCACCACGTAAACACCACCACAATGGAACAGAGGGGGTTGTGTTTGGATGTTATGTAATAACAACATACTGTAATTGTTACAGAAAAAGGATTCATACGCATGAAGGAAAAATCCAATGAATGAGACACGTTGCCGTTCATGTTTTCATTCATAATGGACAGAAAGCGTATCCTTATAGAGAGAGCAGTTTACATTGACTTGAATACTGTACTTAAAGGAGTAGTTCACCCAAGAAATGACTTATTTTCTATCAATTACACACCCCATGAAGCCTAGAATTCATGGAGACGTTGTGTGTCCTACCGGAAGCGCCGCCGGTCATCAAATTATTGGCTTAGGAATGCGACAAAAACCAAAAAATCTCCATAAATTCAAGTCTCCATGGGGTGTGTAATCGATAGGGAAAAAATGTTATTTTGGGGGTGAACTATCCCTTTAAGTACATTTTAAAAAGGTAGGGTAAGTGACTCTCTTTTGTTAGAAGTGTTAAATAGCAGTCCGTGAGCCAGGGGGGTTGGTCATTACCATCTGAGGGGAATAATGCTCATAGTGATTTTTGTCAAGGTATGCATGTCTAGAGTTAGAAAATATGTGATTTATGGGTGCTATCATGCATTTTATGTTATAACACTAGGCGAAAATTACATGGGTCAATATATGAAAACATACTATTAACCCCCCCCAAAAAAATATACAAAAGGTTTTTCAATTGGTTCTGGTACGTCATGCACGGCATGCTTAAGAACATACAAAAAAATCTAGGAAATTATATTTCTCGTAAAGCCATCATTTTCAAGATGGCGTCCAATATGACTGCCAGGAGCTTAAATGGCTTTATGATACTGTTCAACCTAGAAAGGTGGTTTTGGTGTCTAAAACTAGGTCTTAGGGTTCAAGAAATATGGCTGAATCAGTGAAATTACCATCAGTTAATTTTTTATTGCCAAATCAAAGATGGTGTCCATCCCATGGTGATGTTCCATTGTACTAAATTATGTTAAAAACAACAAAATATTGCAGTTGTGTGAGGGAATCTGTGAACTTCGTGAACGTGATTCATATGGGGACCTGGGGGGGGGGGGCATTCATAGGTGTAGAATCTATTTCTAATGTTATATTTTGACTTGCTGGTCAGTCTTTGGCCTATGTGCTAAAGGTCAGGTCAAGGTCTCTCTCGCACCTTATCGTCCAACCAGGTGTCCAAGCAGGCAGCAGATATGGTCACTGGTTGACATGTACAGCAGGCCCTATTCACCTCACAATTGACATGGAGCCGTTTGTTGACACCTTGCAGGTATATAAGCTCTATAATGTAATTGTGCATCCCGGTGGGATGCATGTTATACAGTCATTCTTCAGCTGCATTGCAAAACTGATGCAAGGTTCAGCACTGGAAGTGGAAATGCATGTGGTTGCAGAACATGACAGGCAAGTTCAGTGGTCAGTCCTGAGTGTATCAGCAGCACTCTGAAGTGGTTTCTATCAACTTGGCCAAAGACATTTGAACAGATACAGCAGTAGCCTACCTGGACACTGCACATCTCCATCCTACTGGCTGACAGTGGGTAGACAACTTCTTCCTACACTTCACATCCACCAGTTTGAATGCGCAGGGAGACACATTGACATTAACTTCACCTTTTCTCTCATGAAGCACATGACTGAAGCACTTCTTCCATGCTGGCCATGTGCAGTGTGCTTGATATCTAACCCAGTGCCTGCTGAAGATGCATGTGCTCCATGCCATAGCATAGAGGCTAAGCTAGACCTTGTCTGTCGGCACCATGATGGATTCTGGATCACTGTCTCTGCTGACCAGTCTGGGGAGCAGACTGCCATAACGATCAGGAAAGATGCTGTCATGATGCATGTGAGTGGAGTGGACTGAAGCCTTCCCCAAAATGTGCAGAAACAGAGGGAGAGTTGAAGCACTGGTGTGTCTTGGTCATAAAATATTGGTGTGTAGGATTCCTCACACACAGAAAGATCATCTCTTCAATCCCATCCTTGGCTAATTTGCCCCCATGCTGTTGTGAATAGTAATGTCCTTTACCCACATGAGATGTCATCATGAAGAGTAAGAACATTAAGCAGAAGCCGTTGAGCATGTTGTACACCTTCAGTGCTGACGATAGATACTGCATTTAGTCATGATGAGGCAGACATCACCATGAGTTCCTATATCCCTGATGCAGCCATCTCTGGAAAGGGTGTGATACACATGCTCAGTGATTACACTGATGTTCTTGTCCTGTTGTATGCTGTGTATTTGGGTGTATCAGGTGGACCTACAGTGTAAAGTATAGATGGAGCATTGGGATGACAGTCTTATATGTATGACAAAGGCAAGATCAGAGCACACTACACTTTGCTGGCAGGGAACTTCCCAGGCTACCCTGATGTGCTGGGTGAGGTGGGTGCCACAAGTCAATGGCCCTTCCTCCAACACCGACCAACCTGTTGCACCACATGTGGGCTCATTTATTTACAAGTGATGTTGTGGAAAGTGGCAGACCACCAAGCCCCACCTGACAAGTCGTTTGATGTCACAAAATTTGGATAGGAGATCTAGGATATTCTTGTTCCTGTCATTGCTAAGGGTGACCCCACCGTCAGAGCTATGTGACATGGTGCAATATCAATTTAGGGCACAGAGAGTGAGAAGTACATCACTGATGTACTGTAACTGCTCTGGTGAAGATGGTTACTGATGATATGTTCAAGCTACAGATGAGGAGTGATGTTAATAAGGAGGATACTTGTAAGGATGAGGTAGAACAGGATGTGGGTTGGAGAATACAGATGTAGTTGCAAAAGATACATATTTGACATTAGATTATATCATTTTACATTCATGTTATTATGAATACCAGTTCTTGTGACATGTTAATGACACTTTTCACAAAACAAAATCATGAATAGTGAACCATGAATGTTCATCAAGTTGTTTCCATTTGTTGTTCTCCCAGAGGTCAATTTTAACCTTGACCTGACCTTTGACATGATTGACCTGATATTAAAAAAATAACATCAGGAATGGATTCTACATATGAAAACCCTAAAAAAGAGGTATTAAACAGAGGTATTCTAAGACAAGCGGATTAAAAGTAAAAAATTGCCAGGCGTGTGTTTAGTGGCCATTTTGGATATTTTCTTACCCATTGCACTATATTCTGTTTATTGAATTTCATAATACATTTCCTTAGAATCTAACATGGTTTTAAATCTATAGGTAATTTACAAAGGAACCCTTTGTGTTCCATCTTTCATTAAAACCAAAGTACATCTTATGTCACATATAGTCACTATGTTGTCACTGCCTGTAATAGAAAAATATTCTAGATATGCAAATTTTAACAACCTTTCTGGACAATATATAGTCTGAGCTTTATCCCAACCATTTTTCAGAGAGAGAGGGTCAATAATAAGAGAGAACCATCAGTTTGAAGTAGAATGCTTCATTCGGATTTTGAAAACTGTGTTTTGGCTTGTGGTTATAAAAGGAGTGATAACACACAGATAGCTACCACCGATGCAAGGCTATCACATTTTTCCTAGCTCTAGGGGTGTATACCTACCCAAAAATCACTATGAGAATTATTCCCCCCAGATGGTAGTGATGACCCCATTTTTGGGGTCCTGGCTCACGGACTATATAGAGTGTTTGTTCAGTAACAGAGTCTCCATGTCTCTCCATCTATTAAAGCTGGATTAAACAAAAAATGCATTTTCAGGTCAATTTTATCCAATCAGGATAGAGAACTCAGACAGGATACAGATTAAGTGAAATTGGAAGTGATGGAAGTGATGACACAAATAAATGAGCAGACACAATTGGAACTGGAACGCTATAAAAATGAAGCTGATAAATGGGTACTCTTTTCCTGATTGGCTGACATTGTGTCACCTACCTGAAAATGTATGTTCCGTTTATTAAAGATTAATATTAATGTTGTTATATATCTTTTTTTCATCATCACCTAAGATGTGCTTCTCAATTATTTGATGAATCAAAACTGTAATCGATAGAATGATTGCTAAGGAGTTGATCAATAGTTGCAGCCCTACTCTAGTAATATGGTCACCATACATACATACGTATACATACTGTATGTAGGTGGGTTACATATTAAGATACATACAGTACATATACTGTATGTTGGTGGGTTACATATTAACCCATTAAGACTGGGAATGCATCTGTGTCATTTTAAGATTTCTTTGGCTATTCAAAAGTAGCATATATACAATCTGCTATTTTTGAAAAATCTTTAAATATATATATTTTTGAAGAGATTTTTTTTTACTCAAATCTTTGCTTCTGGGGGTCCCTGGAACACAATATTTTAAGATGGGGTTCCATGGCCAAATACATATCATTTTGGGTGGTCCTTGACATGAAAAAGTTTGAGAACCACTGATATTAAAGCAAGTTTAAAAATTAAAAAAAAAGTTAGGATTTAGAAGACATTTGTAGAATCCCCCAGAAGCAAAGATTTGAGTTACAAATGTTCACTTTAAAAACATATATATATTAAAAGATTTGCACACATTTTCACGATTTTTCAAAAATAGCAGATCTACAAGCTCATAGCGCGGCACTCGGTGCCGCGCTATGAGCTTGTATCTGCTATTTTTGAATAGCCAAAGGAGAAAAAAAAATTACACAGATGCGTTCCCGGTCTTAATGGGTTAAGGCAAAGCTCTAGCAGTTGGAGGTTGGCATGGAAGGCAGGGAAGCTCATTTGTATTTAATTCAGCCATCCTCGCTCCTCCACAGACGCAGCAGAGCTATTCCTCGGCCCCCCTAATCCCCTCCTCCCCCCTCTTTTACAGTGCTGCTTTATAATGAGGACTCTGGTGGGAAAGGTTCATTATTAAAAACCATGAAGAGTGCCTGCATAACATAATCCCTACGCGCCTTAACCCATTCAGACCGGGAAAGAATCTGTGTCTTTTTTAGATTTCTTTGGGCTATTCAAAAATAGCAGATATACCAGCTCATAGCACGGCACCGAGTGCCGCACTATGAGCGGCACTCGGTCATTGTACTCACTATTGTAGATCTGCTATTTTTGAAAAATCGTGAAAATTTGAGCAAATCTTTGAATATATATATATTTTTTAAAGCAAACATTTTTAACTAAAATCTCTGCTTCTGGGGGGATTCTACAAATTAAACAAAATCCTAGTTAAAAAAAAAGAAGAATTAATGTTGTTATAATCAGTGGTTCTAAAACTTTTTCATGTCAAGGACCCCCAAAATTATGAGTTTTGGCCGCGGACCCCCATCTGAAAATATTTTATTCCAGCCCCCCAGAATTAACAGAGTTAAAAATGGGCGCTACAGAAAAAAAGATATTCAAATAAGTTTGCACACATTTTCACGATTAAAACAAAAATAGCAGATCTACAAGCTCATAGCGCGGCACTCGGTGCCGCGCTATGAGCTTGTAGATCTGCTATTTTTGAATAGCCAAAGAAATCTTAAAATGACACACAGATGCGTTCCCGGTCTGAATGGGTTAATTAGTCACTACTTTACCCGGGCGTAGTAAAAGGAGCGCTAAACAAAAAACGCCATTTGACTCTAATCTTCATTCCCACCTAATGTATATATTCATGGCTTACAATGCGGTGCCTTACATATCAACACAATGCACAGTAAGGAGGTATATATTTTACTCGTTTAACGCTGAATGGGAGGCTGTTGCGCTGTGGAAGAAAAAGGCCTTGAATTTTATCAAATTGAATAGATGAAATTCATACTGTAACTAGAAAAAGCGCTCCTCGGAGCACAGGTCTCCGCCAGGTCAGGTAGGTTATTGTGGCCTCCTGGTGGCGCTATAATAGGCCAATGTGAAAAGGGTGGCATTTCTTCTTAGGCCTTGAACGGCAATCGGATGCTGCATTCATGATTTGAGGCATTTTGTTCCAAAAAATGTGTTTTGCTAAAGTAGACCTGCTGGTGGCGCTATAAAAGGCCAATGTGAAAAGGGTGGCATTTCTGCCTCGGCCTAGTGGGAATATGCGTGCAAAATCCCACTGAAATTGCACGCCTCATTCATGATTTGAGGCATTTTGTTGAAAACGAACCAATCCTGCAAACTTTGGAAGACAATCTTAGGCAATCAGGATGGAATATGGGAAATCGGACAGATCCGTGTTGATCACATGACTATAGAGATGTGTGTACCGATGTGTGTGATTTTTGGACAAAATCTGTAGGAGTAGTATCCAAAAAAAATTTTTGCACAAATCTGCCTCCTGGTGGCGCTGTAACAGGCCAATCTGAAAAATTGGGTCAGAGGTTCTGAATTGGCATCCAGGGAGTGTGTGTGCACAGTTTCACAGTGACCGGGCCAACGGTGCCGGAGATCAGCTGCTCACAGACAGAAGGACACACACACGGACGGACGGACGGACGGACGCGCGGACGGACAGAGTGCAAAACATACTCTCTCGCCATGCCTTTCGGCCTGGCGGAGACAATAATACATATTAACATTTCATGTTTTAGTGTATCACTCATGCACTATACTGTCTCGTGCTGCGGACCAGTATGAAAGGCTGGCCTTGGTTGCAGCTTTCACTACGCAGTAACAGGAGTTGGTTGGCCTTGCCGTGCCGGGACAGCTTGTACAAAACCCAAAACCTGTCTGGTCTCTCGTGGTATGAGACTGTCAGCCTGGAAGACAACAGGTTACGGGGGATAGATTAATATGATCAACTACGTTTATTAGTCGGATTATTAAAGCTGCACTATGTAACTTTCCTTTTCTACCCCTGATTTGAACCCGGTTTCCTGCGCAAGTCCTGACTTCTTTTACAGATTGGACAAAATTACATTTTATTCATAAAAAAGTTACATAGTGGAGCTTTAAGCCCTAATATGAATTTAAAAAAGTAGAGAAAATAGCCGATATAAAAGCTCACAATATGACACATTGTGAGCTTTTAGATCTGCAATTTTTCCACAATGTTTTGTAATCGATCAAATCGACTAGTTCGATACGATTAACTCTGTTAACACTGGAACCTTGCTTCAAGCGAGTATTGTGGAAACCCTTTGACCTTTATATTTCTTGGGTGTTTTTATCATAGATCATTGGCCGTTGCTGTTCATTGGAGTGATGCTTCAACAGGAAATGGCTGCCATATAGGTAGGAGAAAACTGTGCGTCCCGTTACGTGTATGTCCTGTATGCCCATTGCCCCATGTCTGTTGAAGCAGGAGTTCTCTCCTCTATTCAATTCAACGAAGGATGAACCCTGCCCCCTTGGCCTTTCCTCTAGCGCTACCTTTATGCCAAAACGTCCACTTCTTTGAAATGCCAGGGGGACATGCTGCAGTCTCAAGCATGCCCACTAATGGCCTCTACACACTGCCCGACATTTGAAATGGTCGGCGAGTGAACAGATCGTTAAGCATTTCACATTCCACAAGTTTCTCTCTTGAAATCGGGCTAAATATATTGTTGTGATTCTCGCACGATAGATTGGTCGCCAACAGGGGTTCACTGATTACAAGATATTTCACCACGATGTGATCCCGACCCAATACATACATTTGTTTTTATTCCAAACGTCTCACGAAAACGTGAAAGGCTCCCGTGATATATGCGTGAGACCGAGACAGGACGCTAATGATTGACATTAAATAATTCTCAATTTCTCTGTATTTCTCTCTCTCTCTCACTCTCCCTCTCTGAAACAAACGTTTCAAAACAAAAGTCAACCAGAGTCCAATTCAGATCAGAAGCAGTGTTGCCGTGTCCGCTTATTATAAGCGAGTTTCTTGTAAAAAAAATATTGGTGGTTGCGTTTCTTTTTAGCTTATTTCCAAAGTGTAGTTGCTTATTTGGCTTTATTTCTTAATGTTGCTTTTTTTCTTTGAAAATAGTTGCGACGCGTTGTGAGCTTGTAGATCGGCTATTTTATTTGTATATAGGTTTAAAGTGCTCATGCAGCCTATAGTTTGTTGGGCTTGTTTTCATAGACCTGGTTGCTTATTTCTCGTGCAAAACCTGGCAATACTGTTCAGAGATACGTGCGTCACACACACACACACACACACACACACACACACACACACACACACACACACACACACACACACACACACACACACACACACATATACACACACACACACACAGCTCTCTCTCTCTCTCTCTCTCTGTCTGCAAGCCCTATTCCTCAAACAGCCCCATCGTCGTGTAAGCTCGCTCACTCTATCAATCTGTTTATCATGTTTAAACTAATACAGCAGGACTGGACTGTCTGTACGGTAATATTGCGGTTCTATGCGGGAGGACTAGCCACGGTGCGTCTCTGTTGTATTAGACTCAACAGTGAATCATGCTGATAATAAAATAGTTTTCCCACCAGCTACCTCGCTGGCTGGTACTGTGCTTTGATTGGCTGTAGCACGGCTCTCATCGGGTCCGACAAGCCCAAATATCCAACATGGTAGAAAAGTAAAAATTATCGGGAACCGCTCGCCGAGTGCAATTTATCAGGGTGTTTCTTCTCGGAGTACCTTACACACTGCGCGATCAACACCTCGCCGAGGAACGCCCGATCTGGACTGAGATCGGTGGTTTTCTCGGCGATCACCAAAAAATATCCCCGAGAGCCATATCGGGTCAAATGTCGGGCAGTGTGTAGAGGCTATATAACTATTACATCTTAATGCCTTATAGAGCAAGGGTGGTGTGACCAGTGGTGGGAAAAGTACTCGGTAGCACTTTACAATAATGACCCGTTATAAAGCATTTATAAACGTTTATAAGCAGTTTGTAGACTATTAACAAATCATTAACAACCTGTTTGTTGACATTTGTAAATGATTACTATAACCTTTATAACTATGGTTAAAATCATTTATAAGATATTAGTAAGTAGTAAACTATTCATTAATAAGCCATTTATATACATCTGTAAATGATTATTAAATCATACAAGTAATGACCCATTATAAAGCATTTATAAACATTTGTAATCACTTTGTAGACTATTAACAAATCATTAACAACCTGTTTGTTGACATTTGTAAATGATTAGTAAAACCTGTATAACTACAGTTACAAATCATTTATAAGGTATTAGTAAGTATTGAACTATTCATGAATAAGCCATGTATAATACATCTGTAAATGATGTTATATAATATATACAAGCTTTTTGTAGATAAAGAACTAATCATAGACAAACTATTTATATACATTGGTTAATGATTATTAAATAATTTATAATAACATTGTAGAATATCTAAGAATAATTTAATCATTATTTAAAGCACATTAAAACATTATTTATACTCGAGTTTGTTCATTATTAAATAATGTCATTTAAATTGTAGGAAATAATTTGTAAATGATTTATAAAGTGGTATAAATTGAGTTTTTTCGTGGTTATAGGACATCTCTTTAAACATGTATTAAGACTTCATAAATCATGTATTAAATCTTTGTTCTAGTCCAAGGCATGAACAACAAACCATTTCTAAGCAATTATTACATATTTAAAAATTATCTGCAGATCATTATTTCCACATGATCAATTTTACTTGTCGGTATGTTGGGAAATGTGTTTGTTCATGTTTAACATATGCTTTGTAAAACATTCCTAAAATATCTATAAATCCTTAGTACATGTTATTATGTGCCCTATAGTAAAGTGAAGACAGTTCATCATTTACAACTGTCTGTTAATGTGTTTGTTCATGTTTAACATATGCTTTGTAAAATATTCCTAAAATATCTATAAATCCTTAGTACATGTTATTATGTGCCCTATAGTAAAGTGAAGACAGTTCATCATTTACAACTGTCTGTTAATGTGTTTGTTCATGTTTAACATATGCTTTGTAAAACATTCCTAAAATATCTATAAATCCTTAGTACATGTTATTATATGCCCTATAGTAAAGTGAAGACAGTTCATCATTTACAACTGTCTGTTAATGTGTTTGTTCATGTTTAACATATGCTTTGCAAAACATTCCTAAAATATCCATAAATCCTTAATACATGTTATTATGTGCCCTATAGTAAAGTGAAGACCGTTCATCATTTACAACTGTCTGTTAATGTGACTTTCTCCTTACCTGTTGCAAACTACCTGGCTTTCATGAATGCAGACACCAAACAATTAATTATCTTTCATGTTTAATAAATGATTCGTAAGACATTCGTAAAGAGTATGTTGACCATTTACAAACGTTTTCATGTGCCTTGTTGTAAAGTGAAGACTATGCATTATTATTTCATGTTTAACAATGATTAGTAAAACATGTGACATCAAAAAGTGGCAGAAGTAACGTTATAGAGTATAAAAGTATAAAACAATTTATTAAGGTATAAAATGTAACAACTCTTGGACATAGCACACACACTAACATTTAAACAAAGAAATTCATCACAACAGAATCACAGAGTAGCAGCTTGGAGCCTCTGCAGTCACCACCTCCCAGTGCAAGTTAGCTTTAGCTGCTAAGCTAAACTGCTAAGCATGGAGGACATTACTAGCCTACACAGCAAAACAAACATTGTGGAGCCAAACGGCCACCATCAAAATACCCCCTGGTCATGATGCTACTTCATGTCTGTAAGATTAGCCATTTTATATTACCTCGATCACCTGCAACAAGACAGTTAAAACACATAAAACATGAATTAGACATATTTCTGTCCAGTCTGCAACTGCATCACTGTTCACTTCCTCCCTAGTAGACTACTGCAGGTGTAATGCAGGTAATCAGTGTGTTGCCAGATTTTGCAAAAGAAACAAGCGGCCAGGTCTATGAAAACAAGCCCAAAAGAAGCAACTAGGCTCAGGCCCATGATAACGTCTGCAAATGGTTTACATACTCTTTACGAATGTCTTACGCATCATTTGCTAAACATGAAAAAAACTCCCTAAAAAACGACATTTATACCACTATATGAATCATTTCCAAATGATTTCCTACACATTAAATTACATTATTTAATGATGAACAAAATTGAGTATAAACAATGTTTTAATATGTTTTAAATAATGTTTAAATGATTCTTAAATGTTCTACAATATTATTATTAACCAATGTATATAAATAGTTTGTCTATGATTAGTTCTTTATCTACAAATAGCTTGTATATATTATATAACATCAGTTACAAATGATTTAATAATCATTTACAGATGAATATAAATGGCTTATTCATGAATAGTTCACTACTTACTAATACCTTATAAATGATTTGTAACCGTAGTTATAAAGGTTTTAGTAATCATTTACAAATGTCAACAAACAGGTTGTTAATGTTTTGTTAATAGTCTACAAACTACTTATAAACGTTTATACATGCTTTATAACGGGTCATTATTGTAAAGTGCTACCCATTTACAAATGTTTTACTCAAGTAAAAGTACCAATACTGCAATGTAGAAAAGTAAAAGTCAGGAATAAAAAAAAATCTTGAGTAAAAGTACAAAAGTATTGGTATCAAAATGTACTTAAAGTACCATAAGTAAAAGTGCTTACATGTTTGAAAATAGCCTAGGTATAAAACAGGGCTAAAGTGGTAAATGTATGTTTTATAATGTAATAATTTATATCTGCAAAGTAACTAGTAACTAAAGTTTTCAAATAATTGCAGCGGAGTAAAAGTACAATATTTGCCTCTGAGATGTAGTGGAGTAGAAGTACAAGTATAGACAATTGGGAAATACTCCAGTAAAGTAAAAGTACCTCCAAATTGTACTTGAGTACAGTACTTGAGTAAATGTACTTAGTTACTTTACACCACTGTGTGTGACATTATTAAGTGGATTTATCTGGGATGATGACCCTCGGTGTGTAAATAAATCCCACCCCGGCCCACAAATCAGAGCCAAACAGCAGCAGCAGCAGCTGTCCACAGTTCTACTCCGTATTCCAATTGGCCCCGAGGCTTTAGACACCAGAGGAAATGAATACGGTGCTGTGATCTCCCCAGTGTCAGGAGATTAGAGCCTCCAAGTGTATATATATATCAGCAGCATGTGTTCCAAACAGGCCAACATACAGTGGCCAGGCAGGCAGTCCAGTATGTTCAATACAACAAGCTATGGTGGGGCCTATGGGCTTACTGGGAGGATTAACCAGTTAAACCCCTGTAGTCTATGTGATTTGACCACGTTTTCCGTCGTCACCGGCCTGTAGATCTGCTATTTTTTACCAGGTGCAAGCCTGGTCTATGAACAGACTGACCTACTAGTCATCCTAGTCATCCTCGACATATTTGCATCATGTTCAACATGTGTTCTACATATTCGCAGCATGTTTTCAATCATTGGCTGTCCTGGCTGTCCTTCACTCCTTTGGGAGACACGGGGACACTTCCCCGTTTTGCCTGTCCTGTAAGCCAATGGGGAGACGGGCCGTCCTCCCATGCCCTCCCCTGTCTCTCTCCTCCCCCTCTCTCCCCCTCTTTCATTTACTCTGCTGCGACTGACAAACGTGTCACCGCCTGGCCGTCAGCGCTGTAACGTCGCTCGTTCATTCATTTGCTCCATGTGTGTAAGCTCAGAAGCTCATTTAAGTGGGCATTGGGCATCAGTCTAACCTCCGCGACCGTTTTAGTTGACAAAGACAGCAGGAGTTGAGCCCTGTTTGGTTGCTACTGGCCATGCTAATGAGTGCTAAGTGCCAACAACAAATGTATGCTAAAACTAGCAGTGTTGCCAGATTCTGCGAGAGAAATAAGCAACACTGCTAATACTAGCAGTGTTGCCAGATTCTGCGAGACAAATCAGCAACCAGGTCTATGAAAACAAGCCGCACATACACGGCACACACACACACACACACACACACACACACACACACACACACACACACACACACACACACACACACACACTCAAACACACACACACACACACACACACACACACACACACACACACACACACACACACACACACACACACACACACACACACACACACACACACACACACACACACACACACACACACACACACACGCTCACAGCGAGAAGCACCTGGTATGACTTTTTTTTTTCTTGTTAGGCTAATGTTCAAGCTAGGTTCATGAATGTGGCTCCTCTTACCCAGTGGCCCGACTCACTCCATTCTCCTCTACTACTGCACATTTCATTCACATTGATTTACTGTGTTTTTTTTATAGCCTATAGCCACGCAGTATATAATGTCGGTGTTAAATGGAACATGCAGGGGAAATGCAGTACGGATCCATAGAACCCCTGTAATCAATGGATCAAGCCGTACGTGGGTGATGTTCACATCTCACATTTCTCTCTCCTCAGGGGGAGTGAAATACTGCCAGTGAGTGACTGTGTGCTTATGGCAGCATGGAGGGTAAACAATGCTCAGTGATTTCCATCAGTGATAGGAGGATAGCACTAGAGCGGTCAGGAGGGAAACACTCTAGTCGAGTAACAATTTACAATTTAGGCGTAATAGCAGACGACGCTCTTAATCCAGAGTGATTTACAATAAGCGAGGTAAACACGAGGGAATACATCAGATGCATAGAGACCTCAGTCCATAGCGTTAGGAGGTCTCCTTAACGCTATGTGACTCTTCGGGCATTTGTTTCATATCGTCAGTAGTGCTCTCGACTTTAGTCAAAATAAAGAATACACTTTAGCTACTCACCAAAACAACGACGGTTTTAATATGTTGAAAGCCTACTCTCCTTGGTGGAAAGACTCTCAGCCCCCGACCTTCCGTGTAAAATACACTATTTATTTCTATTGACAAGCCAAGAACCTTGAATTAATGAATAAGAACAACAACAGGCAGCTCTGACATCAGTGGCTACAGCCGATGATGTCATCCAGATGATGTCATCCAGATGATGTCATCCGTGACCTAATTTAGAAAATCAGAGCCCTTCCGATTCACACATTGCTGAACTGTGAACACATGTGAACTAAAAAAGGTGACAGTGTGCACAAAACTGATGGTTTAGCCACGTCATAGAAAGTCTGTCTGTCTGTCTGTCTGTCTGTCTGTCTGTCTGTCTGTCTGTCTGTCTGTCTGTCTGTCTGTCTGTCTGTCTGTCTGTCTGTCTGTCTGTCTGTCTGTCTGTCTGTCTGTCTGTCTGTCTGTCTGTCTGTCTGCCTGCCTGCTGTCTGTCTGTATCTCTATCTCTGTATGTTGCACCATCATAGAAAACCAGACCTAATGCAGAGTGTTGATATCAGCGGACATTAACGCTCTCTGACAGAGTGACTTTGACACTGTTAACGGTCTGGGGGTTGAAACTAAGATGTACAGGCGCTCAATAAAAGCCAACACGCCTTAACCTCTGGAGTAATGCGCTCGCTGCAACGCCACGCATGTTAAACACAGCAACACAGCAACACACGCACGCACGCACGCACGCAAGCACGCACGCACGTACGCAAGCACGCACGCACGCACGCACGCACGCACGCACGCACGCACGCACGCACGCACGCACGCACGCACGCACGCACGCACGCACGCACGCACGCACGCACAGACAGACAGACAGACAGACAGACAGACAGACAGACAGACAGACAGACAGACAGACAGACAGACACACACACACACACACACAAACACACATAAAACACACACACACACACACACACACACACACACACACACACACACCACACACACACACAAACACGCACACACACACACACAAACACGCTACGCATACAGTGAGCTAGGCCACATGGGTCCCCTAGGAGTGGTGGAAAGTAACTAAGTACATGTACTCAAGTACTGTACTTAAGTAGCCTACAATGTTGAGGTAGTTTTACTTTACTGGAGTATTTCCAATGTTCTATACTTTTACTTTTATTCCAATACATCTCAGAGGAAAATATTGTATTTTTACTCCACTACATTTATTTGAAAACTTTCATTACTAGTTATGTTGTAGATGTTTGATTATTATTATTACAAAACATACATAACCAATTCAGCCCTAAACTTTGGCTATTTGAAAATAGCCGATCTACAAGCTCACAACAAGCTCACAACGTCAGCATGTAGATCTGCTATTTTTATATATTTTAGACATTATGATAACTTGTGAAATGGGACAATCTGCATAATGAGTACTTTTACTTTTGGTACATTTTGTTGCCAATACTTTTGTACTTTTACTCAAGTAAATTTTGATTACCGGACTTTTACCTGTAAACAGAGTACTTCTACATTGCAGTATTGATACTTTTACTTAAGTAAAACATGTGAGTACTTCTCCCATCGCTGTCCCCAAGGAGTTCCATGCATGCTAACTGGTAGTTAGAAGCTGGCGGGCTGAGACCAAGGCTGGTATAAAATGCTGTCGGGGCTTTAGCGGTCCCTCGAGAGACGCCGCTCCGTTCCACACTGAAAACTGTACAAGAAGCACAGCAGACAGTGGTGGAAAGTAACTAAGTACATGTACTCAAGTACTGTACTTAAGTACAATTTTGAGGTATTTGTACTTTACTTGAGTATTTCCAATTTCCAATACTTTTACTTCTACTCCACTACATCTCAGAGGCAAATATTGTACTTTTACTCCACTACAATTATTTGAAAACGTTAGTTACTAGTTACTTTGCAGCTATAAATCATTACATTATAAAACATACATTACTTTAATCCTATTCTATACCTTTTTTGGGCGGTGAAACCGCCCCTATAAGTGAGATTTGGAAAAATGTACATTTTCCTGCGCTGTGATCTGGGCCCAGGAAATTTGTAGAATTATCCTGCGCTGTGATTGGCCAATCACAGTCTATTCAGGACTGTGATTGGCCAGTGTCACATGACACATGTGCATAGCCCTATATAAGCAACCATAACTTGAAAAAAACCAAAATTTTGGTTTTTTTCAAGTTATGGTTTCGTCCATCATAAAGAGTGTTTCAATAAATGTATTTATCTTTTGTACATGATTGGTTGACTCCATTCAGTATTGTGATTAGCTAGCATGACACCGCCCACTTCACACAGGGTGTGATTTTTTGTACTTAAGTACATTTCTTCAATCCTGAAAAGAAATAGTTTTTGGACATGAGGTTTCCACCCGACAGAGATGATATACTAGGCAAGCTAACTTTTGTTTTGTTTTGTTTTGTTTAAAGAGTAAAAAAAAATAGAGTAACAAGGTAGTAATGCACAGGGATAAACAATAAAGTACCAGAAACTAAAGCAGATAATATAGATATACTGCAGAACTGTTGCTTGGCCCTTGATTTGCACTTGGACTGTCTCGGATTTGTGTGCTGTATATGAACTATTAACAGGTATTATCCTACTATATAATTGGAGTAACCTCTGTCTGTCCGTCCGTCTTGGTGTCCGTCTTGGGTCGACCGGGTATGGGCTAGTATCAATAAATGCAGTGTGAGTGAGTGAGTGAGTGAGTGAGTGAGTGAGTGAGTGAGTGAGTGAGTGAGTGAGTGAGTGTGTGAGTGTGTGAGTGTGTGTGTGTGTGAGCGATCGAGTGATTGCGTGTGTGCGTATAGTGCCTAACTTGAGCATGTATGACTGATCAACTTGGCGTGTGAATTGCAAAGGACCCTATAGGGTGTGTTGTGCTGATGGTTGTCCCGCACTGAAAATCCAATATCTCTGTTTTTGTGAGTCTGTCCGTTTCCCATTTAATGCCCATATATGGAGATCTATCTGTCTGTCTGTCTGTCTGCCTGTCATCCCTGACATCATAGTACTGACGTCACTGGCCCCCAAGGTCCAAGCACTTTGATAACGGGTGCTGACCGCACTAAGTACTCAAAGTACTAAAATGAGCGGTACAATGGCCTACAACAGGCATTGCATAACCAGAGGGGCATGATGATGCACTCCAAACGGCCATCAATCACCCTGGTATAAATATGAAGTGTATAGTCAAAGTACAACAACATCTTAGTGCTTGTGTATGTTTTATCCTGCTGTTCAGACTATGAGGGTTTATTCTGTCTGCCGGTGATTAAGCGTGTCCAGTTGCGTGTTTGATCCATGTCTGACTTTATATCCTCCTGATCTGATCCCATGTCAGCTAAACCTCAACCCCCACATGGGATTTACTGCAGTGGTGTAAAGTATAAGTACATTTACTCAAGTGCGTGAGTAACATTTGTAGGTTTGTTTTTTACTTTACTGGAGTATTTAAAAATGTCTGTACTTTTACTTAACTCAACTACATCTCAGAGGCAAGTATTATACTTTTTACTCCACTACAAATATTTGAAAACATTAGCAGTTATTTTGATTATTATTACAAAACATACATTACCCACTTCAGCCATTTGAAAAGAGATGATCTACAAGCTCACAATGTGTCACGATGCAACGCATTGTGAGCTTGTAGATGTACTATTTTCAAAAGATTGTTTTAAAATAAATTTTAGACATAATTATGTATAGTTTTTATATGTCACAGGGAGTTCTCTATAAGCCTCTAGGCTTCTAAACTTCTCCTGCACAGTATGTTTATGTCGTTTTCTTCTGCTTTTAACTCTATGTGCTAATAAATGCAACTCAAGATAGATCTGGTTCAGACAGCAGCAACAATCAATAAACTTACAGACAGACTGCACGTTCAAGAGGGCACGGTGGCACAGTCGGTATAGCGCTGTCGCCTCACAGCTAGAAGGTCCTGGGTTCGATTCCCGCCAGGGACGCTGTGGACGCTGGGGGCGTGTTCTCTCCTCCGCGTCATCAGTGCCCATACCTTGTTGGCGAAAGGGCCTTTCTGTGTGTAGTTTGCATGTTCTCCCCGTGTTCCCTAGGGTAGGTACCCACACAGAAAACATGCAGTAATCCTGGTCTCTATACTGCCTCCCCCTGATCAGCCGGGGCACCTGATGGAGGGGAAAGGAACTGGAGGGAATAACGTGTTCCTTCCACACGCTACGTCCTACCGAGGAAACTCCCCCCTGTCAGGTGATAAGAAGCGCCCTGCTCACTCCTCATGCATTGAAGGAAGCATGAGCTCAGTTCGGGGCTCTCCCTAGGCTGGCAGAGGGAGAGTAAAGCCCAGGATTACATGCTTAGGCAATTGGCACTGGGTGAAAAAATGGGTTACAAAATCGTGAGAATCTGTTCTTGAGAGATTAAGGGCGGATTCAGACTATGGTCCCGGGTGCGCACCCCGGACCACATGGCAGATGTTGTGGTAGTGTGAACGTAGCGAACCGTTCCCCGTAACGCATCACCGTACCGTACCCGAAACCACCTGGGGAGGTAGTCTCGGGTCCGATTGCTGCGGGCACTGGAACGGAACGTTGCAATGTGAATCCATCCGTACCAAGAGAAGGAAGTGGACTGCTAATCATATATCCTTTATATATCTTTTATAACTACACATTATTTTAGCTGGGTTATACCTTCTCATAGTTCTACTTGAATGTTGACAAGAAATAATAATCCCGCTAGTGTTTGAGTAGCGTGAGCCGTGGAAAAACATAAACAAACTAGAAAATGTGCTCCTCGGAGCACAGGTCTCCGCCAGGCGAGTACTGTTCCTGATTAATCCTGTCTTACCTATTTATATTACATATTGTGATGTCACGTGAAGCTTGACCAATGTTAGCTTGGCTGAGACGGACACACACACACACGGAGGGTAAAACATACTCTCCACCATGCCTTCGGCCTGGCAGAGACAAAAACACATGTGTAGTGAACGTGTATATAAGGATAAATATACCAAGGATTAGTCCGTGACGTCACTGCTAAAATACCAAGGATGCATCAGTGACGTCACGATCATATTGATAATAACAGAGACGCGAGAGACGACGTTACATTTTGAGGTTTAAAAGACCAACGCACACACTGCTTTGGTTGTGTATTGTTTTTCAGTTATTATTATAACTCAAGACAACGTCACAGTCAAACTTTATTATTCACTCTAAACTCTGGCAAGTGACTCTTCTTCTGTGAATGACATTCTATATCTCCCAAAGCCCCATAGTCAACAGCGCCCCCATGAGGCACATATTTACCATTACTGCTAAATGAAATGGACTCGAGTACGGGAGAATTTTGGCCAGTGTGAATGCTGGCCAGCTGGGAGAAGCCAGTCGTACTCGGGAACGGTTTGAATCAATCGGACCCAGTCTGAATCCGCCCTAAGACAGCAGCAGCAATCAACAAAGTTACAGACAGACTGTACAATCAATACACATCAATACATACATACGAGTGAAATTCTTCGTTTTTTGGTCCTCATCATTGTAGTAGCTGTCAATGTGTAGTATGGCTGTTGGAGCACGTTTTAATGCTGACAAATTCATATCTTCACTTCTTTGTTATAATAAAGACCCACGCTCTTAATTTACTCCTGCCTCAATCCAACAGAGTATTTTAATTACTTGGATATCTAATGACGTAATGTCCTGATTAAAATGAGTCAACACAGCACCGCTGACTTAATCTGGAGCCGGAGTTTAATTAATGGGCAAAGCATTCTGTAAACGCCAGAACAGCCAACGCAGGCGCTGAATATTTCAGCAGGTTTATAGCATTGTGAGAGAATCCGTCTCTCCTGTGGAAACTAAAGAGACAGAGGAAGAACAGAAACATAAAGTGCATTTAATTGAGTAGTGTTTTGGAGTGTACTTTTCAGTGGTGTAGAGTATCTAAGTACATTTACTCAAGTACTGTATTTAAGTACGATTTTGAGGTACTTTTACTTTACTAGAGTATTTCCAATTGTCTATACTTTTACTTCTACTCCACTACATCTCGGAGGCAAATAGATTAGCCATAAATACGGCTTAATGATAAACATTTACAATCTAGGCATTTAGCTGGTCAGTTTTGCCTGCACAAATTGGTGTTGTTAGGAATGCTTGGCAACAGTTTGTGTTGTGTGTGAGTTCACACCAGATCTTTGGTCAGATTATATAAGATGTGACGCTGTCATAAAACAGTCAATCCGCCTCAGTACGTATAAGAGAATTTTATCAGGCAACATCTACTGTGACAATCCAAGAGGGAGAGAGACAGGGAATATATAGAAATATTTCAGCCCAAAGAGAACCTACATATATTTCCACATATTATGGATATCAGCGGCTTTGACCACGAAGGAGCGTTGGCTCAAATTGTCAGCCCTGTAGACAGACAGAGACGAAGAGATGACACAGATGAACCAGGATCTTATCGAGACTTTAACTCAACAAGGACGAGTAAGAATACAACCAATGACTTACGCAGAGGACAGGCTGGTGGCCACCCTGGAGTAAAACCTTTCCACTGTAAACAATGTGACAAGAGTTTCAGTCAGTCGAGTAATCTGAAAAGACACCTGCTTGTCCACAGTGGAGTAAAACCTTTCATCTGTAAACAGTGTCGCAAGAGTTTCGATCGGTCGAGTAATCTGAAGACACACTTGCGTATCCACAGTGGAGTAAAACCTTTCCACTGTAAACAGTGTGACAAGAGTTTCAGTCAGTCGAGTCATCTGACAACTCACCTGCTTGTCCACAGTGGAGTACAACCTTTCCATTGTAAACAATGTAGAAAGAGTTTCAGTCAGTCGAGTCATCTGAAGACACACTTGCGTATCCACAGTGGAGAAAAGTCTTTCCACTGTAAACAGTGTGACAAGAGTTTCAGTCTGTCTGGTGATCTGATGAAACACTTGCGTGTCCACAGTGGAGAAAAGCCTTACCACTGTAAAGGGTGTGACAAGAGTTTCAGTCAGTCGAGTAGTCTGATGACACACTCACGTGTCCACAGTGGAGAAAAGCCTTACCACTGTAAACAGTGTGACAAGAGTTTCAATCGGTTAGATTACCTGAGGATACACCAACGTATCCACACTGGGGAAAAACCTTACCTCTGTAAACAGTGTCTCATGAGTTTCATCCGGCTAGATCGACTGAACTATCACCAACGTATCCACGCTGGAGAAAAACCTTTCCTCTGTAAACAGGAAAACAGGGGGGAAAAAAACATACCACTGTAAGCAGTGTGACAAGAGTTACGATGAGTGAAGTAAACTTAGGATAGATACAACAGCTCGTCCACACTGGAGAAACAGTAAACGGTGTGAAAAGAGTTTAAGTTGTTAGATAATTTAAAGAAACACCAGTGTGTCCACGTTGGAAAAAGCTTTTTACCTTTCCACTGTTAACAGTGTGACAGGAGTTTCAATCAGTGATATTTTTCAAGTGTGCTCCGATGAGAGTCTTGCTAGCAAATTGGCAATTTTTGCTGTTTTTATGCGACAGCATTGTATGGCGAATAATAAAATAGGGCTTGCAGACTAGCCAACACCAACTCCTGGATCACGGCCCTGATGTTGGATAGGAGGGAATGGACCACCTATACAACATCACAGTCTTGAGCTCTGCAGTGTTGCTAGCTCAGCTGTCACACCGACCGCAGTGTGTCAATGTAGGTGGTGATGCGCCTCTTTCCCCCCCTAGCTGTACCATGGGTTGGCTCCCACAGTGTCAGTTTGCTCACCACCAGTTCAGGGTGCTTGACACAGTGCCCAGCCAGCTAGCCTGATCCTTCTCTCTCTACAGCGAGTGGTGCGATCGGCAGAGCGCATAATGGGGGGCGAGCTCCAGGAACTGTACAAAAAGCGGTGTGTAGTCGAACCCAGCGCATCATCAAGGACAAGCACAACCCCAGCTAAATTGTTCAAACCCCTACAACGACCGTGGCCGCGGGCAAGAAGGTCTACCGCAATATCAGGAGCAACACCACCAGGTTCATGAACAGCCTCCACCCGGCTACCGTCAGACTGCTGAACAAGTTGTGAGCACCACCTGTCGTCAGGCTGGTCTTAGACTTTTGAATCAGAAACGTAATCAATATATTTAATACAGAATGAATACACTCTCGTTATCTACTGTCTAGGAATCTTCTGCTGTTATGGAATTGTCATGTAAACTTCTCTGCTACAACCTAACTCATATAATCCCTACTAGCATCCGATTGTACACCTATTAACCCTTGCATTGTGTTAGAAACCTGCATCCACTTTTTGTGTTGGCAGGTCAAATTTGACCCGTGGTTTAACTCAGCCCAAAATACTCTTTTATTATTTTCTCCCACCTCATAGCTGACTTGTTATGCATTCATATCCATGGAAACACTTTTTTAAATATTATGTTGGGTTAGGGTTAGGGTTTCATCTTTCAATCTAGTTTTCAATTATAAAAAAATAAAATTCACTCATTACATTTCCTATAATGAAGACAATGGATAGGCAAGGCAAGGCAGGGCAACTTTATTTATATAGCACTTTTCATACACAGGGCAATTCAAAGTGCTTTACAGAATAAAAAATCATAATACAAAGTGCAACAATGCACTTTAAAAAGAAATGGAGAATATAATAGATAAAATAAGATAAAGGAGAAAAATAAATACTCCCACCTTTTATACAAAACATGATAATAATAAAAAGTGACATTGTCATTTAAAGACCAGGCAAGACCTAGCTGTTCTTAGCCATCATTGGGTAGGGTAAGCAATGTTAAATAAATATGTTTTTAACTTGGACTTAAAAACAGCTATGGTTGGGGATTGTCTAATGTAAGCTGGAATATTGTTCCAGGTTTGTGGTGCATAGTAGTGAAATGCTGCTTCACCATGTTTTGTTTCAACAAATGGAACAATTAATAGGCCAGCCCCAGATGACCTAAGGGTTCTAGGAGGTTCATATGGCTCCAGCATGTCTAAGATGTAGCTGGGCCCAGAGCCACAGAGACATTTATAGACAAGTAACAACATTTTAAAATCAATTCTTTGGGGGACTGGTAGCCAATGTAAAGATTTTAGGACTGGTGTAATATGGTCATATTTTCTAGTTTTCGTCAGGACTCTAGCAGCAGCATTCTGAATCAGTTGGAGTTGTCTAAGCGCTTTGCTTGAGAGTCCTGTGAGCACACCATTACAGTAATCCAGTCTACTGGAAACAAAAGCATGTATAAGTGTTTCTAGGTCTTGCTTGGACATAATTCCCCTGACTCTTGCAATATTTTTAAGGTGATAGTAGGCAGATGAAATTACAGATTTTATATGACTGTTAAAATTTAAATCTGAATCTAGGACAACACCAAGATCTCTGACCTGACTCTTAGGTATAAGAGACCGGGATTTAAGGTGAGAGATTACTCTCTGTCTCTGGTTCTGTGGTCCAAAAACAATTATCTCAGTCTTATCTTGATTTAATTGAAGAAAATTTTGCCGCATCCAGTCATTGATTTCCTCAATGCAGTGACAGAGGGAATCAACAGGACCATAGTCGGTTGACGTAACTGATATGTAGATTTGCGTGTCATCTGCATAATTATGGTAATTTACTTTATTCTTGCTTATTATGTGTCCTAGGGGAAGCATATAAAGATTAAATAGGAGGGGTCCTAGAATGGACCCCTGCGGAACCCCACAGGTCATGGCCACCTGTTCAGACACACAGGCCCTCATTTATCAACGCAGCTTATAAACCGGCTTATATTTTTCCATATATTCGGCCGTACACCAACGTCGAAGTCACATTTATCAACGAATCCTACACAGCTGATCCGAGCCTACATTTGGTCCCAGGCTTGATAAATGTCACGGCTGGAACCTAGCGTCATTTAAATAACACGCCCTTAAATATTCTCAAAACGCCCCGATTTTACGACATGAAGAAGGACCAGAATACGACCAAAGACATCAAAAGCCAATGAGAAAGAGTTTCCCCCGCCTGCCTCGCCACACACGCACACGCCCCCCTGTCTCTCTCTCTCTCTCTCTCTCTCTCTCTCTCTCTCTCTCTCTCTCTCTCACACACACGCCCGCCCAGCTGTGTTTTTCATGTATTGTAATCCCTACCGTAGCGGTACAATCTTTGTCACGTAGGCTTGTAGCCTACATGAATGACATATTATGATACCAATCACATCGCCATGAATGGAATACGTTTGTATATTAATTTATTTAACCCATACCGAGCAGTGCACAAGCAGTCATGTAGGATATTCCCCGTGAGACGGCAGTTTCGGTCCGTCCCGTTAATAAGAGATTGGAGCGTCGGGTTTATATCCTTAACCCAGCCAGGTTGTAGATTTCAAAACTCTCTATGACATAACTCCATAACATAGGACAAGCTGTAAGTTTGTACACCTCACTGTCCATGAAAAGATCGTCGGCAGTCCCGACCGCGGGACTCCCGAGTCCCGACGCAAAAGCGCTCGTATATTTTGAAAATAGCAGATCTACAAGCTCACAACGCGTCGCGATGCGACCCGTTTTTGAGCTTGCAGATCTGCTATTTAAATAGCCAATGCAACTGAATGACTGTTAAAGCAGTTTGTTTAAATTACTTTATAAAATGTTATATTTTCACAGGGATTAATTATTAGTGTGTAGATATACATTTAGGAGTGGATTATGTGTCCAGATGCCTGTCAGACAGTCAGACAATGCTGCTCCGCAGGTCTAGAATGGAATAAACGGGCGCAGCCAACGTCAACAACTGGTCTCGACCAGACGTGAGATCTCAGCGTATGGTAGGATGAAGCCCACGTCAGGATATATTGATAAATGCCGAAAGGTGCGGTGATCTCGCCCTACGCCCATTATTTGGGCTGCACCGCGTTGATAAAGTTTCCAATAGAGACAAAGTATTTCCTATTTTGAAGGTATGATTTGAACCACTCTATGACAGTTCCAGAGAGTCCCACACAGTGCTCTAGTCTTTGTATTAAAAT
The DNA here is from genome assembly GCF_963280865.1 of Gymnoscopelus braueri. Classification (NCBI taxonomy): domain Eukaryota; kingdom Metazoa; phylum Chordata; class Actinopteri; order Myctophiformes; family Myctophidae; genus Gymnoscopelus; species Gymnoscopelus braueri. The sequence continues at coordinate 2,830,681 of NC_137614.1, forward strand.
TGAATGATCCACAGTGTCAAACGCGGCACTAAGATCCAGTAGAACTAGGACAGAGACATTGGCAGAGTTATTATTAAGGCGAATGTCATTTAGAACCTTTACGAGTGCAGTCTCAGTACTATGATGGGGCCGAAATCCTGACTGAAACTTGTCAAAAAATTATTTAAAAGTAAAAAGTGACTCAGTTGTTGATGAACAACCTTTTCAATAATTTTACCTAGAAAGGGTAAGTTTGATATGGGCCGATAATTATTTAGTACAGCAGCATCAAGGCTACTCTTTTTAAGGAGAGGCTTGACAACTGCAGTTTTCAGGTCCCCAAGAAAAATGCCAGATTGAAGAGAACCATTCACAATATTGACTAATTCTTTCACCAGACTGCCCAAAACGGCTTTGAAAAAACTAGTGGGTAAAATATCAAGGCAACAGGTAGATGAATTCAAACTGGAAACAATATCTTCAAGTATTTTGTCATCAATGAGATTAAATTGCACCATACATACCATGTTGCTTCTGGGGGCCTGTGGTAGTGATAGGATGGCCGTGTTTGACACTGAGACTTGAATCTTGTCATTAAAAAATTATGCAAACTCATTACATTTGCTGATAGTGACTAGTTCTGATGATATTAAAGCTGGAGGATTAGTTAACCTGTCAAATGTAGCAAATAACATGCGTGAGTTGTTACTGTGCTTTTTGATTAGCTCAGAAAAATATGATTGCCTGGCACTTTTCAATTTCATGTTAAAAATATGTAGGTTTTCTTTATACATTTCAAAATTAATCTGGAGGTTTGATTTACGCCATTTTCGCTCCGCTTTTCAACATTCTCTTTTCTGGGCCCTTACAGACGGAGTGTTTTTCCATGGTGCTGTTTGCTTATTGGTAATTAATTTATCCTTAGCAGGAGCAATGGCATTAATTACATTCAGCACTTTAGTATTGAAGATACTGATGTTATCTAGCTATAATAGCCTAACATTAGAACACACTTCCAAAAAAAATATATATATATATATATATATATATATATATATATATATATATATATATATATATATATATATATATATATATATATATGTTTATATAATGTTAATATTATGAAAAATAGACACTTGGTGTGTTAGGGTCATTTTTTACCCGTATACCATAGGTATACCAAAGGTAAAAAGTCATTTATTTTTCATGAACTCAAACTTTATTTTACTCCTGATAGCAAATGCTAATTGAGGACAAGTCTCTCACACAAACATTGAATATTGACAATTTGAGGGGAATTGAGCCACACTTCTCTGCCGGGTCATTTTGGACCCTAACACCACAAGTGTAGCTTTTTTGTATAGAGACCATCAGAATTAATTAAAATGGTGATAAATCATTTTGTTGCGTTAAAATGGCTATTTCTGAGGATATCATGAAGCCTCGTTCCAATAAAGAAATGTAAAGGGTACTTTTTACCTATTTAAACTTGAAAACGGGTCAAACATTACCCTAACACAATGGAAGGGTTAAGTAATAGGAGCAATACCACATGTAAAAATACTCTGTAACAACTAAAAAGCATGTGTTCAAAATGTTACTTGAGTAAAAGTACACATGTGTCGGCATCAAAATATACTTAAAGTCCCAAAAGTAAAAGTTCTAAAATGTTTGAAAATAACCTATGTGCAAAATAGGGATAAAGTGGTTAATGTATATTTTATAATATAATTATTTATATCTGCAAAGTAACTAGTAACTAAAGTTTTCAAATAATTGTAGTGGAGTAAAAGTACAATATTTGCCTCTGAGATGTAGTGGAGTAGAAGTGAAAGTAATGAAAATGGAAAATACTCCAGAAATTACCTCAAAATTGTACTTATGTAATGTACAGTAATTGAGTAAATGTACTTAGTTACTTTACACCACTGTACATCGGTTATTTCATTCGGTGACCACGCGCGCGCGCATGTGCGCGTGGGAATAATGATGGTACACCCTCCCGAAAAAACCTAGAACACACCACTGCTAAAAAACGAAGCAAAGAAAACATTGAAATTAACAGGTGAATCTGAAAAAGGTGGGTGTCTGTCTCTATACTGTCCCGGAGCTAACTGCAGGCGACACTGGAACCTGTCCCATGGTACGAGGTGCTTCAGAGAGCCTCGTGCCAAGACACTGGAGGCAGACGAGACGAGGGAGCGCTGCCAACACCATAACTGTTACTGCCATTAGATTAGCCCTGCCTGCATTCACAGCAGAGTGAAAACATGCCCTGAACTCCCACACCCCGGGTTCCTTTGGCATGGAACACAATGGGCTGCCATAAAGCACAGCTGCTGAGAATAGAATAAGGCTCAATGGTTCAAGATGTTGCATCGAAATTAAACCCCTTTAGTCTTTACAGAAACTTGGACTTGTGTTACAACTTGCACTTTGACCACGTTTTACATCTACACCAAATCTCTGTGTGGAGAAATTGCCGATCTACAAGCTCACATGCGTCGTGTTCGCGACGCATTGTGAGCTTGTAGATCTGCTATTTTTGCCAAAATGTTCCCAACCGAATATGGACGCTGATGGGGTTCAACTGGTTTAGCCACTTAATCCCTATATATACGTAGGCTTACTTTGTTGACCGGAGTCCCCCGTGGCTCTATACTAGATCCTCTATAATTCTACACTAAATTTATTTTAGTGTTTAAAAAAGCAGAGGCATCTACAAGCACCGCATTGCGACACGTTGAGAGCTTGTAGATGTGTGTGTGTGTGTGTGTGTGTGTGTGTGTGTGTGTGTGTGTGTGTGTGTGTGGGTGTGTGTGTGTGTGCGTGTGCGTGCGTGCATGTGCATGTTTGTCTGCAGCCAAATATTGTGCACAATACCTCTATTATATTGTATATGTTTTTTTATAAAGTGTTAGAAAAATGTTCAATTTAATTTGATGTCATTTGGAAAAATCAATACATAATTCATTTGGGCTACAGTCATGTTAAGAAAAGAGCCATGCTCAGTCAGCAGAATACCAGCATCAATATGAACAACAGTATGAACTAATGTCTTAATGTATCTGACCATCGTTATAACTTCATCTATCTTATCCTGACCATCCATCCATCCATAAGATCCTTAGCTTCATCCATCCATCCATCCATCCATCCATAAGATCCTTAGCTTCATCCATCCATCCATCCATCCATAAGATCCTTCCAGCTTCATCCATCCATCCATCCATCCATCCATTCACCCATAAGCTTCACCCTTATAGCTTCATGTAATCTTTGCTGCTAGGTAAGGAGATCCACCTCTATCTGGGTGATTTAGAATTGATTGATTGATTGATTGAAATTTGAATTAGGCAAAAGAATGTAAAACAACACAGTTACATTTAAAATACTTTTGTCTAAAAGGTCCGACCAAAAAAGTCCTTGCGGACCCCGTTGGGTCCTTGAATTAATTTCATAGACATATATGAATGGCTTCTCTGATCTTCTTCTTGTTGGCTGTGAGACTGAGAACTAAAACCAGGCAGTGCAGCTTCTCTCTTTTTTGGTTCAAATCCAAACAAAAAAAGACGTCTGAATAGATAGTAGCAAAGATGTTATATGGAATTTAATTAGCGACAACGTGGACGTGAGGAAATGTCACACAGCGATGGGTATGTGCTGATTCATAAAGCAAACAGAGGGCCAGATGACAGAGACAGGGAACACCAGAGAGAAAAGGTGATTATGGAGAAGCCAATACCTCAGCCAGCCATGTTGTATATTCACCCCTACAACACCACGATCAATACTCTCTCTCTCTCTCTCTCTCTCTCTCTCTCTCTCTCTCTCTCTCTCTCTCTCTCTCTCTCTCTCTCTCTCTAAAGTGTATAGTTGCTTATTTGCGCTTAATGTTGCAGTGGTTCTCAAACATTTTCATATCAAGGACCTTCAAATTAACAATGTAATTGTCCACAGACCCCCATCTGAATACATTTTGTGCCAGCCAGGGACCCCCGGTACCAAATTTGTGTTGGTAAAATGTTTCAAAAATATTTCAAATTGTGCACTTTTTTCCCAAGATCTTTTTTGAAAATAGCAGATCTACAAGCTCACAACGCGTTACATCGCGGTTTCAAGTGCTCATGTGTTAGTCGCTACTTTTGGGCTTGTTTTCATACACCTGGTTGCTTATTTCTCTCGCAAAATCTGGCAACACTGGCTGAAGGGCCAGAGTCCAGCCAGAGCATTATCGTCACTGTCAGGTGGAAACCTTGTAAGACCAAAACTGTTACTTTTCAATAAATTTGGGGGGGAATGCATCCAGAATATATTTAGTCACAAGCTCTTGTTAATAATTTTCATTGGTTCAATCTTACAATAAATGCACCGAATCTCTGTACATATATATGTAACACTATATGTACAAGGGAGATGCAAAATTAGCTTTACCTCCCCTTGTGGTCACCCGATAGATGATTTTTCAGGCCAGTTTTGAAAGAAACCAGCCTCACACATCCTCTAATGGATGGCGTCAGGTCATTCTACATTTTGGTGGCAGAGTAGTAGAATGAGAACTTTCCCATGTTTGTGTTCAATGTCTCACAGAAGTTATGTGAGACACTTGTAAAATGAAGTAGGGTATTAATTTATGCGGAAATATGGAGTTACAAGGAGATTCCACTTGACACCAAGGACATTTATTACAGGCCTATCTACCTGTGGGCTGTGTGTGTGTATGTCTGTCTGTCTGTGCGTGCGTGCGCTGCCTCTTGGCTCTTCTTTTCAGCGACACCTCTGACGGTTCCTCTGTGTCACCGCATTGTGTCGTCGTGTGTCATGGCCTCCCGCGGCTATAGAAGCTCTGCCAGGAGGCCTCTCCTCTCCTCTCCTCTCCTCTCCTCTCCTCTCCTCTCCTCTTCCCTCCCCTCTTCTCCTCTCCTCTCCTCTCCTCTCCTCTTCCCTCCCCTCTTCTCCTCTTCTCTCCTCTCGCACCCCGGGGGCTCAAATATAAAAGATGGTTCACAGCTATAGGGAGGGATTTAATTTCACTGACTCACTGGCAGAAAGATGGTGGTGTTATTTCCTTTAGTTCATTTTTTTTTTTCAAAGTCGGTTCGAACTCCAGAGTGAAATAATAAGAAAAGAGAGATTGTTTCATGATACATGACTGCTTCAGCACTTTAGCTCACAGCTTGTAGCTCTTGTAGAAGTTCACACCATAGGATCAGAGGGAACCTGCCAGGACTGATCTTGCTAGCAGTGCTTTAGCCATTAACTACAGCTGATTTATACTGAGCTGCTGGACACGGTTTACACCACCCCGAATAAATCAGCCACCTGAACCTCCTGCAAGCGTGGCTGTTTTCTGAATGTACTACCTTGAGCATTATGCTGGAGTAGGCTTTGCTTCGCGCCACGTTCCCAGCGTGCGGATCTGCTACTTTGGATGCTTTTGTGTGAGTGACGCTGTAGTATTATCACGTAGGGCGTTCATTTACGTGAAAAACGTAAAGTAATACGAGGTAACTTTTTTTTTAAATCGTTAAAAAAAAAGTTAAATTGTATATCTTTTGTGAGTGGCAAATGTTTCACAACACCCATTCCATGAATTTCACCACCGAAAGCCTTTTATAAACATATTTTCTATTGAAAGTGGACAGCGGCGTCTTTCCCGCGAAAATGACGTCATCCGGCCAGAAAACGGAAACGGAAATGCACCGGTTTCCTGTTTGTCCCGGAACTAACGCGCTAGTAACAAAAATGAATTTCACACTGTTTTTATGGCATTATAGGATTTGAAGATGGGAAAAAAAACAGCAAAAGAAAACACAGCTCACTGTATTCTAAAGCTCCACTGGCTAAGAGAAACGATCCGCAGATAGTATAAAACAACAAAAAGAACGCTCTTTGAAACACTTCCGCCTTCCGGTGAAAACAAATGGAATTCTGGGTAATGCAGGAATCCGCTAAAGACCTGCAATGACGGTAGTGACCAGCAGAGGTTGCTAAAAATCGTTATTTGGGGACTTACAAAGTAGGCTACCCCTTTAAAATATGAAGATAAGAGTTTCTGCCCGACAGCAACGATATGTTTTTTCTCGAGTTGAACAGTCCGTCTATTCTAGGCTACAGGTGGACAAGGACAGAGTCTCATGTCATTTTCTGGCTCCAACCTACAGTAGAACTGTACTTCATTCTGCAGGTATGCCAGTGTGAGAAAAAAAGCATTCTCACACAGATACATGTTTGCAAAAAAAAAAAGCTTTGCGCAAACAAAGGATTGTGTTTCAAACATTTGCTTCTTGACAGAGTGTGTGGACCTGTCAATGAGCTGATCCCCTATGTAGTAGTATTTACTTTTGAAGTACTTTTTGTAATTGAATCACAAGCCTCCTCAAATGACCACTGATAATGATGATGATGTTGATGATGATGATGATGATGATGATGATGATGATGATGATGGGTCTTTCCACACTCATAATATCACACATACCAACAGTTGTGGTATATATCACCCATTTCGGATGCTGTCAATGCACTAAGTGGGACATTATCACCTTTAATCAGACTATTGATTTTGTCTAATCAATGTATAAAGTATAGTTTTGGACCGCGACGGAGGCGCGCCGTCTCAAGCGAAGTTGAGCCACGAGAGGCACCGCCGAGCGAGCCAAAACGAGCGAGTTGCCGCGCCGAACGTTGCAAAGTTCACTCAAGCCGATTCAGCCGCCCAGGATAGGTGTCCCTTATTTCAATCTCTGGGAGTTGGCAACCCTAACCTTGCCATACCTTAGCTTTTGCTGAACTGATGCCACTGGACATACACACAAAATGAACAGGTACAGTGAAAAGAATATGATGTCAAAATGTACATTTTCTTATAACAATAACAATGTGTAGTGTGTGTTACAAAATCGAAAAATCCAAAATAGGACTGTCATTTTTAGCTTGCGGCCCCTTGGACTTTTGGTATTTTGCTGAGTGGCCCCTGAGCCATCTTAAGTTGAGTAGCCCTGCCGTACCTGAATGCAGCGTTCAAGAGAATTGCCTTTTCCAAACTCTCCTGAACTTGAGTGCAAGCATTTTATGTTGAAAGAATTGCATCTCCAGTATTGGCTTGAATCTTGAAAGCTTTAGTTGAGTGCGGCATCACGCACCGAAAATAGCCAATCTCAAAGCTCACTGGAGATCGGCTATTTTCTGTATTTTCACCAAAAGTGCCCTTTTGGAAACTTCAGCCCCTGCCCCTCTAACATTCTCTGCACGTCCCTGCCCCGTCGGTAGGTCAGTATCTCACCTACTTAGACCAATCAATAGTCTGATTAAACGTGATAATGTCCCATTCATGTATCGTCACTCTCGGGCAGAAACCTCTTATCTCCATATTCTAACTTTTTGTGTTTTTACGTAAATGAACGCCCTACTTGATCATACAACAGCGTCATACAAAAACATAAAAGTACTCTTGCCATTTTTTTATTTGAATCCTGAAAAGTAACAGTTTTGGACAATTTTAGACCCGACATGATGATATACTATATTTACAGCAGTGCTGAGCAGTTGAAAATGTCATGGAAATTTATAAAGAAGTAAACACTCTAAAGAACAAACCAATGTATACAGATATTGCCTTTTAAGTTTCCCGCAGTCTGTGACTCCACCCTGCTTTTTAAGACTGGCTGGCACCTGAACTTAAGTAATGCAAACAATGTGTATTGAGACTGTCTGTTCTCACCGTCTTCTCGTGTCATGTGTTAATGAAGAAGGTGTCAAATTTGACTATGAAAGTACCTTGAAGAAATTATGTTTATGTTACACCCCACCCTCAAGGGGTGGGGACTGGGTGAAGCCTATTTAAGTATGTGCTGCCCATTGCTTTGATTGAGTCAGCTAGTATGTCCCATTGATGACGTATACGTTGGCTCCACTGTATTAATACTTTAAACTCTCTCATACTTTGGAAATGTAATTCTTGTCTGTCTCATCATTATTGTTCCAAACAGATTCTGTTTTCACAAAAACCACAGTCCTTGAAATTCCATTATCTGACTGTAATTGTTCAAGCTGAGTTTGTTTGTTTGTTATAATATTTATTTGTATATTTAATTATTATTATTTATTTTGTTTACAGTTTTTGCTTATAAATTCTTGTTGTGTTTGGTCATGTATTCATATGAATATTCACTCTCCACATCGTTGCAAATGAGGGCCTGCCCTCGATCGATTACTCGAGATAAACAAAGATTGAACGAAGGCATTCGTTCTTGAACCACAACAAATTGAAAATGGAGCTATTTTTACATGTGTCACCACAGTATTATGGAGATAACAGCTGTAAAACCGAGTTGACTTTGGTCTACACCAAATTTGTCTACACCAAATCTCTTCGCGTTGCGAGGGGTTGTGAGCTTGATCTGCAATGTTTTGTTCCCCACAGAATATGGATGCTGTGGTTAATATGGGTTAGATGGAGGCAATGGGTCAGATGGAGGCAATGTCCCTGGTTCGATCCCGGCAGGGGACCATGTGCTTCATAGTCTTCTCATCCCAGACTGTTGTCTTACTTATGCTCCGCCGTATAAAGCTTGCAACACTGAAAATAGCAGATATATAAACTCTCCATTCCCGAAAGTTTGCCTTTATGACATGCCCAATAGGAGGATATAGGGTTCATGTGGTTAAAAAGGGGGGATGTCAGTGAGAAAAATGTGTGGACCGTTAAGAAAACTTGGTGGCTGTAGTTTATTTATAAATAAACTATAAATATGTCCCCTTTTAGTTGTTGTTGGGTTATTGGCCAAGTGCATTTTACACAAATCTGGGAGCTGTCCTCTGCATTTAAATCTTATACCTTTTTGGAATTTGACCAGCACCCGCAGAGCTGTTGGGTTTCAGTTGTCACGGAAGAACCAAGATTGCAGTCCTGACTAGCTCAGTTGGTAGAACACTCGCCTTTGAACCAGAAGGTCATCAGTTCGATCCTGGGCAAAGCCAATTCAGCATTGTGAGCAACACGGCGCGACGGTTGGGTTTGGCAAGTCGTGTGGTATGATTCTGGGAGCTGATGGTTGGTGTTGTTGTAAATACTGAGAGCTGATCGTAGGTGTGGCACTCCACCTCAGTAACCCATCCCCCAGGGGTTCTAGCGCATTGAAACAGGGGTAGACCCCCGTGTTCTCGGCCGGTACCGACAATAAGTCTCTCCGACCTTCTCACTTACTTTAGATATAAATAAATAAATTCACTGGGGACAAACCAACAGTCTCAAAGCGTGATGGAAAGTATAATTATTTGAGCACTTTATTCCAGTCAACCTGAATCAACATACCGCTCAGTTACCGTGTCCAAATGACCTTCCTTACAGCTGGCTGTGTTTTCAAAGACTCTGTTACTGTTAGTGTCTGGGAAAGAAGAAGAAAAGGTTTAGGGAATAATAGGCTCTCATCAGCACCATGTTCAAAGACCAATAGCTCTCCAGTCTCCCCCTATATCTGTAAGAGAAAGGAAGATAACGAGTTTCGACCCACAATCCCCCTCCTCACGCCCTGCCCCCTCCTGGGGGCGTAGTGACCTGTACTCTGGATTCTTCTCATCTAACACAGCGGGTGCATCTCTCAGGTCTTTCAATTAAATCCTAATTTCCTACACTTGCATCCTTTCCTTACTTGTGAGTCCCTCCCACTGAGGAAGCATGTAGGAAACGAGAAGAGGAGAGAGTACAGTACTCAGATAAATGTACTTCATTACTGTCCAACACTGAATGTAAGAGAGCAGAATATTGTTATTCCATGTTCTTCAGGAATAACATGACCTTGAAATATTAACCATAACTGTAGCTCCAGTGCATGAATACAGTATGTTATTGTGGTCTTCATGGACTGATACTCCCGTTAAAATTATGATATAATATGGAGAAACTGACATTTTAATCAGTCTGTCTGACTCACTTTCTGGCAACAACATCAGAAAGCTCAGAAGAGCCCATAATAAAACAGCATGATGCACTGATAAATATTAGATATCGTTGCTGTTGCACAGACACCACATATCTCCATATTTCTACTTTTTTATGTTTTTCTCATAAATTAACGCCCTACTGTCGTCATGCTACAGTGTCACACACAAATTTCAAAAATAGTTGTGAATTTTAAGTGAATGTTTAGTGAATTTTAAGTGAAAGTGGATACGTCTGTCTTTGGATTTTAAATAGTGACGATAATGTAGGTTTTTGATTCCAGGAAATCCGTTTTGATTTGATGTTTGTTAGAAATATTACTGTATGTCTAGTGTCATAAAGTACAGCACATAAAGAATAAATCAAAATGTAAATGCTGATCCTGACTGCATGTTTCTATACCAAGTATTTACTAAATGCAATTATCCATATTATCCATTATTAATCATATCAATAATAATATAACTCATGCTATTAACAATATGTAGTAATTTGTATTAATATATGTAATTAATAGTATAATATGTAAGAAAGTATGTCTGTATTAATTATACATATTATACATACACACATTCTTAGAGGATACATCCTGAGTGGGCGTTGTATTTCCGATTCGATATTGCAATTCATTGCAATTCATGATTCTACTTTCTATCATTCGATTACACTAATTAGTGGTTTTCAACCCTTCTCATATCAAGGACCATTATTTATTTGGCATTTGCGCCACGGAACCACCATTTGATGAGATTTAGACTCTCACCCAAGACTTAGAACATTTTTGTCCACAATTCCATGCTGTATTACCAGAGTGGTACCAGAGATAACAGGCAAACGTTGATCAAAATAACAATTATTTAATTAAGTAATGCAGATGTTTAAGAATAATTTAACTCTTGAGAGCGTAAAATGAAACCAAATGGACCCGTGAGGGTCCATTTGGTTTCATTTTACGCTCTCAAGAGTTAAAGATCTATAAGGGTCCATTTGGTTACCAACTCTCCATCATTTAGCTGGGGACCCCCTGGAACCCCCTCAAGGACCACTGGTGGTCCCCAGACCACTGGATGACAACCACTGCACTAATGGGTTAAAATAATCCCCCGGTACTGCAAACAAATTGTTTAAATGAAGTATACTAAAATACACAAAACAACTGTGCAAATATCAAGGTCTTGTCTCCATTTCAACAAGGGACTGACTAGCTTTACACATTCATACTGTATGTATGCAGGCTCTGACCTTGAAATGCCTTTGAAATATTAACAATTACTGCAGCTCAATCCAGTGCATATATACAGTATGTTATTGTGGTTGATGAAGAAAGAATTGTATTGAATCCTATTATATTGTAGCTCTCGGGCAAAAACCTTGTATCTTTATAATGTCAAGGGGTTTTCTTTTTTCTCCGTAAATGAATACCCTACTGCTTCTTCGTGCAACAGTGTCACACAAAGGGAGCAAAAATAACAGAGCTGCAACCTTACAACGGGTCGCATCACGGCGTGTTGTGAGCTTGTAGATCTGCAATTTATTTATGTACAGTATTTATTTACAAGTAAAAGTCTTGAGCCAATGAAAAGTATTAACAAGAGCGTGTGACTAAATTTATATATATATTTTACATTTCCTGAAAAAGTAACAGCTTTGGACACACGGTTTCTACCGCCAGCGACGGTATAATATTCGATCCCGGGCTCCCCCAGAGTTCGTGTTGAAGTGTCCTTGAGCAAGACACTGAACCCCCTAATTGCTCGGACCGCTGAGCAGGTTGGTGCATTGAATGGTTTCCTCCGCCATCGGTGTGTGAATGTGTGTGTGAATGTGTGTGTGAATGGGTGAATGTAATGTACAATCTATGTAAAGCGCTGTGGATAAAAGCCCTATATAAATGTACCATTTACCAATATAATGGTACTTCCCCTCCCCCCATAAACCTGACTTAAAACACACACATACTTACTTACACACACACACACAAACAAACACACATGTACTTACACAAACACACACGCATGCGTGTGCACGGGCGCCCTAAAAACAATAAATAAAGAAGAAAAAATTAAGGAACATGAGGAAGCTTAACCACTTAAACTCTATGTGACACCATAGTGCTACCAGGCAGGCAGTATAATTAGGCCTAAAGCCTCACAGCTGTGACAGTAACGCTAGTTATTCCAGAGGCATTTTGACTGTGTTTGGAAGGGCTGCTTTGCACTCTGAGCTCCAGATATAAAAAATAAAATAAAACCCAGTTAAGTGTGTTTCACATCGAGTTCATTAAGGTGAAGTTAAAGACAGAGAGGGGAGCTTATGTCAAAAAAAAAAGAAAGGAAAAAAATACCAATTTTGTGGCTGATCTCTTTGAAGCAACACCATGCACAAAGCGGAGAAGATCAAGGTTCTTATAGCCATTAGACTGAATACCTTGTATCTCCAAAACCGTTCTTCTTTTTATTATACAAAAAAATACAAAATTAAAACCGTGAAAATAGCCGATCTACAAGCTCACAGCGTCGCAATGCGACGTTGTGAGCTCGTCGATTTTCACTACTTGTGTGAAGCACTCTAGCGTTAGCCTCCTAGCATAATTCCCTAGGTCCTAATTTAAGGATTCGGGGGGTGGGGGGAAAGTCATCTCTTTGACTTTTGGGCAGATATGTGATTTTGGAATGTAACAATCATTCTGAGGACATATAGGCAATAATGCACGGTGAATCAGCAGGAGAGTAGCGTTATAGGCAGATATCACAATTTGCCCAAAATATGACATATAGGCAATTACGCTATGAAGCTAACAGTATGACAAAGTAGGGACCGTTTTATTTGTAGAGCACATTTCAACAACAAGGCAATTCAACGTGCTTTACACAGGACATCAGGCAAAGGAAACACAATTATACAATGACAATCAGGATGCATAAACAAGGGCGGATTAACCCTTCGTGGTGCCCGGTGCTTGGACCCGGTTCGGTGTTCGGGGGGGGGTGTTCCGAGTGCCGCGCTATGAGCTTGTCTATCGGTTTTTGAATAGCCAAAGAAATCTTAAAATTACACAGATGCTTTCCCGGATTGAATGGGTTAATGAGTATTAATTTAAAAAAATGAAACATGGAGGCTACGAGGTTTCATGTCTTGACAGCAACGATATAAGAAGCCATCACAACGCGCTAATAGGACGACAGTGCTAAACAAGGTGCAGAAGTATGTAATTGGCCCTCAGGCATTCCTCTGCCTACAGATTACTGAACAAGGAAACTGAAATGTTGACATGCGTGGTCGCTACATCTCACTGGAAGCTACCTATTACCAAGTGAAGTGGTAATAGGCGTAAGTGTGGTAGAGAGACAGGAAACTGAGGGCAGAGGGAGAGGGAACAAACACACAGTAAAATAATGGTTCTCAAAGTGGGGTCTGGGGTCCCCCAGGGGTCCTTGAGGGGGTTCCAGGGGGTCCCCAGCTAAATATAAAGAGTATGCTGTACCATCAAAATCAATTTCATACTAAATATTTTATACTCAAGGCTAAAGTTTTGAAAAATCTTGGAATCCCTTTGAAATCTTGTCTTATGGGGGGGTTTCCTAGCCACAATGCCTTTTGTTTTGGTATCCCTATACGTCCCTGTCAAGGTTCAAGGTTGTACTTTACTATTACATCTTGTGTACAGGTACATAAGAGTAACACTTATTTTGGTTTGGCTTCATTCAGACAATGCAGCAGCATAGGTAATAACAACAATAGAATAATGATAGAAATCGTAAAAAGATTTAAAAATAAAGTGAAAAAAAAGAGCAGAAAGAGAATAAAAAGAGCATCATCAAATATACATGTGCATAAAAAAAAAACCAACAGCCTTTTTTCTTCAGTAGCTGCCACCTAACTTTGTGTAAACAACTGTTACGAACATTCAGGGCATATACTTAGAAACAATAGCCTATATATGGAGATCCCTATATATGGAGACAATAGACCTGCAAAGTCGTCATAGAGACCCAAACGTGCCATATGTACGGAGTCTGACATCAGCGAACCCTTCCCAGAAACTCCATGTATAGACATAACCATCACGTCCAGGGCTGACGTCTTGATCCCATATTTGGCCATAACTAACTAACTAACTAATCGGCAGCTCCATATATGGAGACGTCTGACACTATCTGACATCATCATAGTGATGTCAGGACCGCAAGCCAGTATTATAAAGAGAGGCTCGAAACCTCTCAGAAGGGCATGTCCCAAAGAGATTCCGAGATACTTTGCTACCTACAGAGAGAGAAGCATCGAGGAGAAACCAGTAATAATACTCTCATCATCGGCACTAGACTCAGTCTTAACCCTTCCAGAGTGACCAACATTGACCCAAGCAGGATTAGATCGTCAGATAACCCAGTGCACTCAGAGACGCTCGAACGACTGGCTGGCCGTACAAACCAGCTAGGCCTCTCAGTGGCTCTTGAGCCCGGTTCTAAACAATCAGCCGATTATCAGTGTAACAGGTGCAGTTCAAGCATAATAGTGCAAGAAAGGGACAAAGGGACAAGGGACCAAAACAAACAAATACAGCGAGAGGAAGGCAGTGTGTTTCTGCAGGTAAACACCACCATGCTTACTCCAGTGTCTGATAACTCCTGGTATAGAGGCAGGGTCCCCACGGTCATGAAATTCCTGGAAATATTTTGAAATAAAAATAAAAAAAATCCAGTACTGGAAAAGTTTTGGAATTGATCAAAGGTCCTGGAATTTATCAAGGGTCCTGGAAAAATATTTGGCTATGCATTGTTTTTGGCTATTGATTTTTTTTAATACAAAACATTTTCATAAACATGTATAACATTAACGAAATATGTAACATAAGTAGTTTTTCGCCGAACGGGCTGTGTAACACCCATCCGCACTGCCAGCGATGCGACGCGAGTGGGCAATGAAATCTCATTAAAATACATGTTTTTGAATGAGACCGTCCTGACCTACGGGAGCGACAACGAACCGTGCAACGACGTCGTCCACCCCTCCTATTTTCGCTCGCAGGGTCTCTATTTGAGCGAGGTTTCGCGGCTGTGTCCCGCCCCCGTTTTATTTATTGATTAAATACTTTATTAACAGATTTGTAAACGGTACAGAGGTAGGATTTTACAATGGTTGTTAAAAGGATAACACAAAAAACCCTAAAGGAACGTGTTTCCATTGTGGACCTGGTTGAGATCTGCACACTGCTTTGTCATAGAGTGAATTTTTTTTTTTGCTTTGTGCCTGTTCGATATACATCTATAGTATAGGCTATTATTTTTTATCGTCAGACGTTTTATAAAGAGTGGAGGAACTTGGATTTTCAAATACCTATGGTGGACGGACAACACATCATCTATACTGCACATCACTTTGTTCTTCATATTTGAGGATTGTTCTAAACACAGTAGGCTAGGCCTATAGTGAGACCATTACTTCATATTTTATTTATAGCCTATAAAGTTCAAACGACCACCATCAAACAGTAGGCTACAGTGAGTGAAAAAAGCTCCGCTATTCAGTGGTGGAAGAAGTTGGCAGATATCATATTTTACTTAAGTAAAAGTAGCAAACATGGGAAGAAATAGGCTACTCTGTTACAACAAGTAAAAGGCCAATGTTCAGTAAAAGTACAAAAGTATTGGCATCAAAATATACTTAAAGTAAAAGTAGGCTACTAAAATGTTTGAAAATAGGTAGCAGATCTACAAGCTCACAACACATGGTGATGCATTGTGAGCTTGTAGATCGGCTATTTTCAAATGTATAAAATTGGGCTAAAGTGGTTAATGTATGTTTTATAATTTAATATTGTAAATCTGCAAAGTAACTATCTAAAATTTTCAAATAATTGTGTAGTGGAGTAAAAGTAGGAATATTTGCCTCTGAGATGTAGTGGAGAAGTAAAAGTATTGAAATGTGGAAATACTAAAGTAAAAATAACTCAAAATTGTATTTAAGTAGGCCTACAGTACTTGAGTACATGTACTAGTTACTTTCCACTTCCACCACAGCCGCTATTACGGATGCCATAATGAGTCTTCCAGTGAGCTATGCCCTAATTTTGCACGAAATGTTGAAGGAAATTGTACTATTCTATGCTTTATTTTTGCTACACTGCCTATCTTTGGGCATTGTACATAGGAGTAAAAGACACATTATTGCGCTGAACGATTGTTATATAGGCCTGGAAATTGGGCTAAATATTCTGGAAAAGTTTTGGAAAAGTTTTGGAAATTCATTGCTAAAAATGTGTGGGGACCCTGTAGAGGAAAATGACTGGTACAAATGTTCATTTGTTTTGTAAACACAGGGCAAAGTTACATACTATGCCTTTAAGCCATTGGTTCTCAAAGTGGGGTCCGGGAACCCCCAGGGGTCCTTGGGGGGGTTGGTTCCAGGGGGTCCCCATCACAATCAATTTAACTATTTTATCCATTATGCGTTGGCTATTCAAAAATAGCAGATATACAAGATTTTTTTTTAAACACTAATCTTATCTTCTGGGAGCCCCAGTCACAAAACATTTTCAGTTGCGGGTCCGCGGCCAAATACATAATCGTTGCTGTCCGGCAGGAACCAGCTATCTCCATTTTTCCGCTTTTCATTTTTTTCCATAAATCAGTGCTATTGAACACCCTTTACGTCTGTGTGTTGGTAAAAAAAATATTGAACCAATGAAAAGTATTAAAAAGTGCTTCTGACAAAAGCAGCTAACTCCATTGGATCCTCAAACTTTCTGCTAAACCAGCTAACTCCAGCAAAGGGGGGTGGAGTTAGCTGGTTTTGCTGACTCCAGGCTCCACCCCCTTTTGACCTCCAACCTCATTGTGAGCTTGGAGGTCCATTCAGCTGTTCTTATCAATGATAAACAAAACCTCCTAACTCCATTTTCGTTTTTTTCATTTCCTGAAAAATGAACATTTTGGAGTTAGCTGGTTCCTGCCGGACAGCAGAGATATCATACTTGGGGGTCCTTTACATGAAAAAGTTTGAGAAACTCTGATTTAAGCAGTAAAATAGCTACAGTTTTAATAGTAATTTCTCAATACAGACATGTTGGCTGGCTCCCACAATGTTCAAAATGCTTCCCGTCTAACAGTCTGTACTTCACAAGCTTTGAAAATCAGGTTTGCCTTTGCAGTTATTTAAAAAAAAGTCCTAAGTTGAAGCCTAGCTAGCTAGCTGCTTAGCAGAAATGGAAACTCAAAAATATATTTTCAAGATATTGTGGCTGTCAAAGTACCCTTTTCCGGTCCAAAAAGCTTCGCAGTGCTACGTGTTTGACTATTTTCTGCAGAGATTTAGTGTAGAGGGGAAAAAAGGAGTGGACCAAATATAGATACCTGGGGGATGTCACGCACACTCACTGTAAAGGGCCAAAGAAGAACCGAGGTTTTTATAAACATTGAACCAATGAGAAGTATTAACAAGAGCTTGTGACTAAATAATAACTACGATGGAGATAGGCTGAGAAGTGCGGTCATCCGCTGCTCCTTCACTTGGAAAGGAGCCAGCTTAGGTGGTTCGGGCATTTTGTACCAATGCCCTCCCGAATGTCTCCCTATAGGGAGGTCCTCGCTGCACGACTCCCACTGGGAGGAGGAGACCCCCCCCTGACCAGATTGGGGGGATTGTATCTCCACACTGGCCTTGGAACGCCTCAGGATCCTCCAGGAGGAAGTGGCTAATGTTGGTCAGTTAGGGAAGTCTGGAGCTCTCTGCTGGAACTGTTGCCCCCGCGACCCGACTCCGGATAAGCCATTGAAGATGGATGGATGGATGGATGGATCCATTGGAACACAATGGTTCTTTTTTCCATATCCTGAAAAGTAACAGTTTTGGGGATACAAGGTTTGGATATGACACATTAAGGCCCTGCGCTGCCACTCCGCTGTGGGTGTTAGTGCCTCTGTTCCTTCGCTCAGCCATCTGCATACACACCGTAAATCACTCCCCATGATATTGAATTATCGACCCCATATGCTTCTCATATCTCGGCAAAGACTTAACCCATTAAGTCCGGGAACGCATCCGTGTCATCAAAAATAGCAGATCTACAAGCTCATAGCGCTTTGAGCTTGTAGATCGTTTTTTTTTTTTTTTTTGAATTTTTTGGCAAATCTTTGAATATATAGTTTTTTAAAGCGAGAATGTTTAACCCACTGATACCTGGAACGCATCTGTGTCACTTTAGACTTCATTGGCTATTCAAAAATAGCAGATATACAAGCTCATAGCGCGGCACCGAGTGCCGCGCTATGAGCTTGTAGATCTGCTATTTTTGAAAAATCGTGAAAAAAATATTTTTTATATTTTTTTCAAAAAACTTTGGATTTAGAAAACATTTTAAGAATCGGACTCAGGCCTTAATGGGTTAACTCAAATCTTTGCTTCTGGGGATTCTACAAATCTCTTCTAAATGCTAACAGTTATTTAAAAATAGTTCTCAAACTTTTTTTTATGTCAAGGACCCCCAAAAGTAGGCCTATATGTATTTGGCCGTGGACCCCCATCTCAAAATATGTTGTTCCAGGGAACTCACAGAAACAAAGATTTCATAGCAGATCTACAAGCTTATAGAGCGGCACTCGGTGCCGCGCTATGGGCTTTCAGATCTGCTATTTTTGAAAAGCCAAAGTATAAAAGAATGGTTAAAGTGGTTACACAGATGCGTTCCTGATCTTAATGTGTTAAAAAATTATGCTGTAAAAAGTGCTTACGGGTCGTGTTTTTCACGAGGCATCGTGACCAGATGGCGGTGGGCAAAGCGCTGGCCAGCTGGCCGTGTCGGTCGGACCACCTACACCATTCTTCTGGCCCACCCTTAAGATTGGATTCCTGGCACTACCCTCCTGCTTTAACGTGGCTCTTGTTTATATTATATCGTAACATCAGTCTCTCTCAACCTTTTTTAATTTGGAGGACCCCCATTATGCGTTGGGCCAGTGGTTCCCAAACAATGGGTCGGGACCCCGTGTGTGGGTCGCGGATTTTTTTTTTCTTCAAAAGAATGAAACAAATAATTTAAAAAAAATAGAAGTAGTTAACATAGTAGATCTGTGAGCTTGTAGATCTGCTATTTTCACTAGTTTGGGTCCCGGGGAGACATCACATTTCTTTTTTTCGGGTCTCGAGCTAAAAAGTTTGGGAACCAATAATATAGCGTCACAATCAATGTAACCCCTTTAACCTAATATACAGTACATTGTTTGTATCTGCTTTGCCGACCTACGAGCTTACGACGTTTTGCGAGAGCTTGTAGATCTTGATATTTTCTAAAAATACAAATCATATATTTTTGCCACAATATTTTTACAGATGGGGGTCCAAGGTTAAATACATATTAATGTGGGGGTCCTTTACATGAAAAATGTGAAAACCATTGTATTGACCCCCATTTTATCTCTGTGACCCCCATCAACATTTCTTTCTTTCTTTCTTTCTTTCTTTCTTTCTTTTTTTCTTTCTTTCTTTCTTTCTTTCTTTCTTTCTTTCTCTCTTTCTTTCTTTTTTTCTTTCTTTCTTTCTTCACTCATTCATTCCATGTGGGATAGGTTCGCCATTATTACCCCACCTGTTCACTTCATTTTAGAGCGTCCATTTAGAATTCCTTTTGGTTCACTTGAAGTCAAACTGTTTCCCATTCATTTCATTCAAAGGGGCCAGAAGCTCCTTACATCCCAGGGGACCATTATTATTGAGAAGGAAAGCACTTTATTTTAAAGTGTCAATAAAGTGTATTATATAACTGCACTCTGTCAGCGTTATTCTGCCAGCCTCCAGTAACAGCAGCTTCTTATCCGAGCAGACATCAACGGCAAACTTGGAAGTGGCACAAATGAGCTTATTTGAAGCAAGTGGTGCTTTGAAGTCAGGAGAACAAAAGACCTGGCAGATCTTGAAGGTCCTGGATGCAGATCTGACTAAAAGTTTTAAGAACAATGCAAGTCCTGCCTAACAGGAGAGTAGAACCGTTAGTTCAGTCAGTCTGCCTTGACTGAACTAACGGCTTGTGAAAATTGTGTCATAGTCGACTGATTGCTATTATTTGAGATGAAGCAATCCTTTGTTTCATCAGAATTGCTCACATTGACCTTTATAAAGCGGAAATAGCATATTTACAAGTTCATTAAAGCATCACATCGTGACACATTCTGTCTATTTCTGCAAGAATTTTGAAAGTATACAATTGTACTTTAACTCTTTAACTGCCAGAGTTAAAACATCGTCTATAGCTGCCCTTGCCAGCGATTTCGAGCGTTTTTACTAACCTTTGAAAAATGATAGAATATCATTCTTCACAACGATCCACCCTGCGATCGCCTCAAAAGACGTAGGGGGGTCTCGGAGAGTCGGGGGGTGGAGCGTGCCGTCGCGATAATCCGTTCCATAGTTATGGGCAGTTGAATGTGACTTGTTTTCGTCAAAAAGCAACAGAAAGCAGAGAAAAAAATACTTTTATAAATCCTATATAATACTCAACTAAACCAGCTTCATTTTGTTGTGATCACGTGATTTCTGCGTATACTCTTCTTGGGTGATCCTGGGATCATTCACAGGATGCGGAAGAGCGCCCTTCCTATCGTTAAACCACTGAAAACACCACATGACGAGAATCTCGTCATTGGCGCTGTGAGCCTTGGAGAAATTTTACGAGAAATCTCGACTATTGGTAGTGGTGATTGTCAGTCACGTCTTTGTGTTTTTAAGTTATTTGTCATAATCTGCCGTGTGCAATTTTTGTTTAAGAGGGAAACCTAAATGTATTTTTTATTTAGCTCTTCCACTATTCAGTATCGAAACACAATTAAATTGTCAATCGCAATAATTCGTACAATAATTTATCGTAAAAAAAAAGCCTTGATGCATGGTGACAGCCCTGTAGCCTGAAGCAAAGGTTTTAGGTTTTATAGAAGGACCTTGACCAGTATAGTGGGTTATCGCCTCTCATCCAGAACTAAGTCACACTTGTCCAATCTCGTTTTCCATCATGTTTTATGATGATTGCTGTGGCCCCTGGTTCACCTTCACACACCGGTTGACTAAAGACCCCCGAGGATTTGCGTGTCCCAGGGGACACCGGGCGACATCGGGGACAAAAACAACTGTCAGATCGATCTATCGGTGCAGTTCTACAGACCTACTTATCGTCTCTGTCGGGTGGTAACCTCATATGTCCAATACTTTTCACGATAAAAAAAAATAAATAGCAAAATTAGCAGATCTACAAGCTCGAAACGCGGCACGAAGCGTCGCGTTTTGAGCTTGTAGATCTGCTACTTTTGACGCTTTTGTGTGACGCTGTAGTATGATCAAGAAGGGCAGTGGTTCTCAACTAGTGGTCCGGGGACCAGGAAATTAGTTAACATAGCGTCACAATCATTTTAACTATATTTAGCTTTGGCTTTTAAAAAATAGAAGATATACAAGCTCAGCTCACCGAGCTCACCGAGCGGCACCGAGTGCCACGCTATGAGCTTGTAGATCAGCAATTTTTTTCTAATCTTGAAAATGTGTGCATATCTTTGAATATATATATTATTTTTTTTAAAGTGAAAATATTTAACTCAAATCTTTGCTTCTGGGGGTCCCTGGCACAAAACATTTTCAGATGTATATCAATTTAGGGGTCCTTGGCATGAAAAGGTTGAAAATCACTGAAGTAGGGTGTTGATTTACCCAAAAAAAACACAAAACGTTCGAAAATTGAGAAAATTGTTTTTTGCCCGAGAGCATCGTTATAATGGCATTGATCGATGAGGAGAATGCCGCTTACTGTTTGAAGGTCCATATGTCCGTTTTTCTCTGATTCTTTAGTATTTTAGAACACACGCGCACGCGCGCACACACACACACACACACACACACACACACACACACACACACACACACACACACACACACACACACACACACACACACACACACACACACACACACACACACACACACACACACACACACCCTCTCCATCTGTGAAATTATATTTACTGTAATTGAGTGTGATCTTATTCCCAGAACACATTCATTAACGCCGTCACGATTCTGGGTATTTCATTACAGGCAAAACATTCTCATAAAATAGCCTGGGCTTTACATGTATAAAGCCCATACGAGTATAATTCAGGCTTAAATGGGTATTCCACTTTAAATCACTTCTGAGGCATGCTGGGTAAGACCTAGCCGGTTGAGTGTCTAAATGTGTCGAAATACCGGAATTTGGCGAAAGTACCGTCAAGGAAATGACGTTGATGCTTTAGTCCAGCCCCTATAGACACTCTCTGCATTAGGTCGTGAGCAGGCTTTTCTCTTCGCAGATGAGTAAGGCTGGGAACGAGGCTACTTTTGAGGTAATTTTAACATCTACTCGGGCTTCTATGTACTCCCCAGGTTAGTGATGCGTGGGGTCAGGTTTTTTCATAACCCGCCACGCCCGCCCCGCACCAGAACCCAAACCGTCCTGCAAAAATGAATATAAATCAACGACTCGTCCCGCCCCGGAACCCGCCAAAAAAAACACAAAAGCAAGTCCATTCAATTGCTTTCTAAAGAGAGAGAGAGAGTGAGGGGGGGGACAGAGGGAGGGAGAGAGAGAGAGCGCGCCAAGCGGTTCAACTTGCGGGACCTGCGGGTTACGGGTCGGCCCGCGCCAGAGTCCTGCAACGGGCCGGGTACCCGCGGATACCCGACGGGTACCCGCGTTTGACGGATGAAAACGGGTGAAAATGTTACTTTTATAAGATCACGGGTACGGGGACGGGCGGTACTGAACTAATCGCGGGCGGGTATCATTTTATTGTGAAAATCAGAGAGCACTGTTTCCGCCCAAACAACGTAACTTGTATAACTTAACAGCACAACCGCATGGAGCATGTTGGACAGTTATCTTAACTCACAAAAACACATTGAACATCCTGTTAAACCTTCAAATTAAAAGTATCTGATGACATAAACAACGACACATGTTTGCTGCGTAGATGCGCGTTCGCGCGTGGCTTAAGCTCGCTCCTCCGTCTTCACTTGCTTTCTGTACAAACCTGACCACTGAATGTAGCACTGTTGTTGAAGGCTGCTATCTTTTTCAACACACTTTTCAATAGGATTTACATTTTACACGGGCAAACGGGCGGACAACGGGTCGTTTATTTGACGGGCGGGGCGGGTCTGGTTCGTATTTTGAAATTATCACGGGTGACGGGTCGGTCTACGGATCTGAGTATTGACGGGCGGGGCGGGCGCGGGTTCTCAAAATTGGACCCGTGCAGGACTCTGGCCCGCGCATCACTACTCCAGGTCGTTTTTTAAGTTGCTTAACCCTTTAAGACCTGAGGCCGATTCTACAATTGTGGTCCCCCCCCCCCCCCCATCTGAAAATGTTTTGTGCCAGGGACCCCCAGAAGAGGAAATTTGTCTTAAAAAAATAATAATAATAAAAAAAACATTTTTGATATTTTTCAAATATTTTCAAAAATAGCTGATTTTTTGAGAACTACTGTTCTAAATCCTAGTTTTCTGAAAAACTTTGAAAAAGGTTGCTATATATAGCTAAAATCTAAAATGACAAAGATGCTTTCCCGGTTTTAATGGGTTAAATCCTCTAGACTGGACCTGAGTTGGCTTTGTACTTGGACCGCTTTTTTTTCTGCGTCTACACCAAATCTCTTAGCAGATCTACAAGCTCATAACATGTCACGATGTGATGCGTTGTGAGCTTTTAGATCGGCTATTTTTGGCTAACGTTCCCATCCACAATGGAGTTTTGATTGATTGAATACTTTATGAACAGTTTTGCAAAAGGTACAATGATGCTAAAGGATATTAACACAAAAAGCCCTGAGGGCTTGTTTACATTGTGGTCCTGTGTATTCAATTCATAAAGACATAGGCTACAATATAATACAAGAAATCATCAATACTAGGAGCAGTTAAACGTATATTAACTCTCTCAGTGCCACGCCCCGAGATATCCCGAGTTTTTCCCGAGTACCCTCAGTGCCAGCACGAGAAATCCCGAGTTTTTACTTTTGACTGTGGTCGCGCTATTCTGTTTATTTTTCATGATCACTTTCGCTTCCTGACTCCTTCAGACTCACCCGGAGCCGGATGTAAAAAAAAAAATTCATTTCCGGGTCACGTTGTTTTTCTCCGGTGATTTTCGGCCAGAATAGGGAAAGTCACGGTTTTTCACACGGTATAAAAAGCGAATGGAGAGGTCCACGTCTACTCTCTTTGGTCTGGGTGACGATCAGTCATCGTAGTCGTGTATCGCATCGTAATTTCGACAATCAACGAAAATGTCAACATCCGGTTATGACCGGATATGACGTGAGCCTGTTTGGGAGGGGGTGAGTGAGCCAGCGAGGTCATCAATGTGTCGATTTGTTGCTCTCTACTGGTAGAACTGTATTATGGGTTTAAAACCCCAATCAGATCATTTATTTGAATGAAAAATTACAAAAAAAAACCAAACAAAAAACACAAATTGCTGGCACTGGGGGAGTACTTTATGAAAATACTCTTGGCACTGAAAGAGTTAACAGAAACACAGTGGGGAATCATTTCTTTTGGCACGCTAGACGACTTGTCTAGGTCCAGTTGCAAATTGCAGACATGTTCTCTTTTATGGCGGTTTTGAAGGAGGGTAGGGACTAGGGAATCACACTTTGTGATGGCTGGTGGTAGGGCATTCCACATTTTGGTGGCATTAAATTTGAATTAATTCATCCCCATATTTGTGCCGAATATGGGGGGGATG